>NC_060143.1:234725893-235028923 GCF_021461385.2 Schistocerca piceifrons
CTCGTATCACTAGCAGTCGAGATGACAGGCATCTTATCCGCATGGCTGTAATGGATGGTGCAGCCACGTCTCGATCCATGAGTCAACAGATGGGGACCTTTGCAAGACAGCAACCATCTGCACGAACAGTTCGACGACGTTTGCAGCAGCATGGGCAATCAGCTTCGAGACCATGGCTGCGGTTACCCTTGACGCTGCATCACAGACAGGAGCGCCTGCGATGGTGTACTCAACGACGAACCCGGGTGCACGAATGGCAAAACGTCATTTTTTCGGATGAATATAGGTTCTGTTTACAGCATCATGATGGTCGCATCCGTGTTTGGCGACATCGTGGTGAACGCACATTGGAAGCGTGTATTCGTCATGGCCATACTGGCGTATCATCCGGCGTCATGGTATAGGGTGCCATTGGTTACACGTCTCGGTCACCTCTTGTTCGCATTGACGGCACTTTGAACAGTGGACGTTACATTTCAGATGTGTTACGACCGCGGGTCTACCCCTCATTCGATCCCTGCGAAACCCTACATTTCAGCAGGATAATGCACGACCGCACATTGTAAGTCCTGTACGGGCATTTCTGGATACAGAAAATGTTCGAGTGCTGCCCTGGCCAGCACATTCTCCAGGTCTCTCACCAATTCAAAACGTCTGGTCAACGGTGACCGAGCAACTGGCTCGTCACAATACGCCAGTCACTACTGTTGATGAACTGTGGTATCGTGTTGAAGCCGCATGGGCAGCTGTACCTGTACACGCCATCCAAGCTCTGTTTGACTCAATGCCCAGGCGTATCAAGGCCTTTATTACGGCCAGAGGTGTTGTTCTGGGTACTGATTTCTCAGGATCTATGCACTCAAACTGCGTGAAAATGTAATCACATGTCAGTTGTAGTATAACATATTTGCCCATTGAATACTCGTTTATCATCTGCATTTCTTCTTGGTGTAGCAATTTTAATGGCCAGTAGTGTACGACGCTAACAACCCACCCATCTCACCTTTTTTGAGATGCTCGTTCCAGGCATCGGGTCATGACAATCTGCCCTTTGTGGAAGTCCGTTATATCAGCGGATTTCCCTGTTTGTGACCCGTATCATCACTAAAACGATTCCTCAATCGTTTCGGCTTTGCTTATCTGCTTACGAATCCGCAATGCCACCAGGCGCCATTCAGTCTCGCAGTGGGCAGTGGTCATATAGTTTTCGCTCATCACTATCTTATTGCATTGTAATAGCAGCATTACGTTTGAAATTCTACCCTTGTTTATTATTATTGCTATAATTCTTACTGTCGTTGTTTTCAGTCATTCAAGTTTTTAATAGGCTGATCTTTCGTAGGAAAGAAAAGGAGCACAATGTTGATATATATTAGGTTAGTTGATAAGTTCCTAGCGCTTTTCCATAAGCTTACTAAATAAGCAGATACACATAACAGAGACTTCAGTCAGTCTCCTTCACTATTTCCAATAATCTGCCAGCGCTGGGGTAACTTTTCGATTCCGCGGCTGTAGATACGAGGGTTGGAACTTACATAGTCGCAACTATTTATTCACAACCGATACAAAAGAGCTACATGTTTTCACCTGTTACTGTCCTTCAAAGTAGTCACCAGCGCTGTGTAGATTCCGTTGCCAGCGATGTGGAGGGCGTAGTATACCGTTAGCAGAGCCTGTTCTGTTCATGGTGCGAGTGGAGCGGTCTACTGCCTGTCGAATCTCAGGAACAGTTCTGAAGCGAATGCCACTAAGTGGTTCCTTCATCTTCGGAATCAAATCAAAGTCACAAGCTGGTCGCAGGTGATGCTCCAAAAACGACCAGCTTTGCGAAAGAAGCGGCGACACTTTCTCCGCAAGCCACCCATCATTTCGCACGACAATTCGCGGGCGCATACAGCGCAAGCTGTGGCTGCTCTGTTCGGTCGATGGGACTGCGAAGTATTGTACCATCCCCCATAGTCCCGGACTTAAGCCCTTGTGGCTTTGATTTGATTCCGAAAATGAAGCAACCACATCGTGGCACTCGCTTCAGAACTGTTCCAGGGATTCGACAGGCAGTAGACCGCTCCATTCGCACCATCAACAGAACAGGCTCTGCTAACGGCATACTACCCCTTCCACATCGCTGGCAACGACACAACGCTGGTGACTACTTTGAAGGACAGTAGCAGGTGCAAACATGTAACTATCGGTTGTGAATAAATAGTTGCCATTATATAAGTTCCAACCTACGTATAATGTGGTTCTCTGGCAGAGAACTCGTCGAGCAGTGTTTGAAGCTCATTTTCGTCTGGAAAGGAAGTTCCGTGAAGCTTGTTCGATAAAGAGCGGATAAGGAAAATCTTAGGGCACAAAATCAGGTGAATAAGATGGGTACGCAATCCTTCCCGACCCAACTCCTGTATAATGTTTTTTGTCAGCCTAGCAGAATGCAGGCGGGCATTGTCGTAAAGTAGCATCACTTCAGGCAGGCTTCCTGATTGTTGTTCTTGGTTTTCGTCTGAAGGACGTCTTAGTTCCTGACAATAAATGTCAGCAGTGGTGGTTAAACCCCGGGGAAGCAATTCGAACTGCACCACACCGTCGCTTTTCCATCAGATGCATAACATTATCTTTTGTGGATGGCGCAGTTCTTTCTGCGGAGAATTGCTGCTTTGTTTGGGCTCAGTCATGCCTTTCTTTTCCTTGTTTTAGCATAAAGACGCCGTTTCTCGTCACCAGTAAAGATACTGGATAGAAATGGCCGGTATTGTTCACAAGCCAATTGATGAAAAGCAAACAGAGATGCATATAATTTTTGTGACTTTGGGTTAGAGCATGCGGTAACCATGTACCGGATTTTTGAACCCGTCCCATTGCATGCAAATGTGGTACGATGGTGGAATGATCACAGTCCATCACATCTGTCAGTTCTCGAGTTCACTGGCGTGGATCATTGTGGATTAATGCGTTTAAACGATCTTCGTCAATTTTCCACTTGGCACTCCATTTTCTAAAGTCCACCACTTCACTCACTACCTCTAAACGACAAAAGGACGATATGTAAACTCAGATAGCAACAGGGAACTACAAATAAAAAGTGGCAATCGATGAAAACTGGAATATCAACATGCAAAACAAAAACGCTACGAATTTATGCACCAACCGAATAACTAATCACCCTGAAACTTCCTGGCAGATTAAAACTGTGTGCCGGGACGAGACTCGAACTCGGGACCTTTGCCTTTCGCGGGCAAGTGCTCTACCAACTGAGCTACCCAAGCACGACTCACGCGCCGTCCTCACAGCTTTACTTCTGCCAGTACCTCGTCTCCTACCTTCCAAACTTTACAGAAGCTCTCCTGCGAACCTTGCAGAACTAGCACTCTTGAAAGAAAGGATATTGCGGAGACATGGCTTAGCCACAGCCTGGGGGATGTTTCCAGAATGAGATTTTCACCCTGCAGCGGAGTGTGCGCTGATATGAAACTTCCTGGCAGATTAAAACTGGTGTTGTGTGATGTCCTTAGGTTAGTTAGGTTTAAGTAGTTCTAAGTTCTAGGGGACTGATGACCATCGATGTTAAGTCTCATAGTGCTCAGAGCCATTTGAACCATTTTTGAAGATTAAAACCGTTTTAATCTGCCAGGAAGTTTCATATCAGCGCACACTCCGCTGCAAAGTGAAAATCTCATTCTGGAAACTGATCACCCTATTTCATTGAAAGGAAAAAAAAAGATGTGTTTATTTGAAATGTGCCCAAGGAAGCTATGACAAGTGTTTCGGTGAAGACGTTTTAAGCTGGTTTAAGTACACTTGTCAACGTTTCGCGATATTTCTCAGTGTAAAAGAAAAACCCTGGAATAAATCTGGTATTCTCTAGAGGAAAACACTGCAATCTATAGGAAATCCGGATTGGGCAGAATGGCAGCGATTATTTCTATAGAAAATTTTCCAGAGGTGTCCACTAAACTCGGATATAGTCGCAATATTTGCTCGACCTGTGGTAATTACATTTCCGTTATCGCACCTCTTCTCATTGCCAAGAATACTTGACTCTGATATCTGAACGCTAATAGACACGGCCAGAGTCCCTCACGTTTCGAAATTCCTTTTGTCAGATTCCCTACGCAGTTGACTCCCCAAGGTCCTGGCGGAGCTGCCTTGGTGGGTGGCCTTGGTGATACTGCTGGAGATACGGGACACTTTCGCCGAGAGTTCGCCATATCACGCGCAGCTGTCATCAGCACTCAGCACTCTTGGAGTAGTTGTTCATTTCTCGACCACCTGGCCCACGTGTTGCGGGGGTGTTTCGGTCTGTTTCTTTATGGTCTCTGTGTGGAAGTGTTACGCGTTGGAAAGTAGTTAATGTGCATAAACGACGGGCATACTTGTACAGTTGCGTAGAAGGCCTAGCCAGACGTAACATTACGGGCCACGACTATCACTACCGCTGAATGTATATTTACTTTACGACTACAGTGAACGAAATGTAAATTATGTGACGTATGTGCCGTAATATAAGCTGACATACATTTTCAGCAAAAGGAGAAACTTATGAGACTTAATTTTATTAATGAATTAATATATTTCTAACACCTTTGTTTGCAAGGCCATCTTCCGCATTATTGGCTTTCCGTCTTCAGCTTATGGCAGTTTAACTAAAGAGAGCTACGCCAGATGCATTTCGCTTTTATTTATAAAGCATCTTCCGTGGTTATTCTGAAAATTGTAAACGTACGTTTGTACATTTTTGGTTGTTTTTGGTTAAAGACATCGTTTTGTCTATAAAGTTGATGTGCAAGTTACTTACGGTGTTTCTTTTCATATTCTGGTAGTTCCTTGCTTGCTAGCAGCGGTTAACGTCGATAGACTTCGATTCACATATACACTTGGCAGTTCTTGCCATTCTGCTGTGTTTTTGTTGAGCTGCATTATTTGCGCTTCACTTTTGTAAATTGAACTTAAGTTATGTGTGTTTCTCACTTTGCAGGATAACAGTATTTATGTCTGTCCGTTTGTTGTCGTTGACGCTGTTAGTATTGCCAACCTGTGAAACTACTTGTTTTTTAAATTCATGTGTGTGTGTGTGTGTGTGTGTGTGTGTGTGAGAGAGAGAGAGAGAGAGAGAGAGAGAGAGGGGAGAGAGACAGACAGAGAGAAAGTTAGTATGAATTAGTGAAAATGTCAGGCAGAGATGTCAGAGAAAATGGGGGAGGCGATCGGCAGTTTCTTTTGGGGGGGGGGGGGGAGGATAGGCCTGGATGGTGATTATAGGACAGAATCTAGGAAGAGATAGTAATGGTAAATGGAGCCTGCGGTTATATCTTCCTTCTAAACAAATGATAGCTTTCGCTTCGAGTCTAGGTTACACCATGGATACTATGTATTCGCTTTTATTGGCTATCAGCAAGAACAACATAAGAAGCACACTAGTACTGGCAAAAAGGGCATTTCTGGCCAAGAGAAGTTTGCTACTGTCAAACATAGGTTTAATCTGCGGAAGAAATTTCTGAGAATATACGTCAGGAGCACAGCAATGAACAGTAGTGATATATAGACTGTAGAGAAACTGGAAAAGAAGGGAATCGAAGCATGTGGTGTTACAGAAGAACGTTGAAAATTAGGTGGACTGGTAAGGTAAGAAGTGAGGCGGTCCTCCAGAAATCGACAACAAAAGGAAGTTATGGAAAACACTAACAAGAAGAAGGGAAAGGATGCAAGACATCTTTTAAGGCATCACGGAATAACTTCCATGGTACTAGAGGGAGCTGTAGAGGGAAAAAACTGTAGAGGAAGACAGAGACTGGAATACATTCAGCAAATAACTGAGGACGTGTGTTTCAGGTGCTACTCTGGCATGAAGAGGGTGGCACTGGAGAGGAATTTGTAGCGGGCAGTATAAAAAAAAAACTGCAGTTGAGTGCAGACGGAGCAGGTTAGCTCCCACATGGTTTCCCTGTGCCCCGGTGCCCGTTCCAAGGTGCTTCGCCACAGTCATTAGGATGAAACAGTGTGTCAAACGATACCAGTGGGTGTCTCTAACTGCGTCATAATTTATGAAGAGGTCATGCACAAGAAATTAAAAAACATGGAGTGAACCTATGAGATCTGACTCGCGCGCGCGCGTGTGTGTGTGTGTGTGTGTGTGTGTGTGTGTGTACAAGAGAGACAGAGAGGGAGAGGGAGAAACTGATCATTGCGGTATGACAATGTAGGTTCTTTTAATTTCAGCGCGTGGCTTTTCGTTTACGAGTCGCTGTGACGTTAGACTGGAACCTGGAGGTAGGGATGTGTGGTGGTGGGCGTTGGTGGAAGGGGGCGGAGGGAGGGGGAGGGGGGGGGGGAAGAGAAGACAGTGTGCCGAAGCGTGGCGATAGAAATAGGACCTGCGTGCTTTTGTCAGATTCGCCAACGTCCGCATGCGATGTCGTTAGCAATTCAGACAAACAGTCACTATGGTGCACATTTACGCATGTGGAGCATAAACAAAGGTACAGCAAAGCATGGCAGACCAAATTAAAGAGATAAACGAAATGCTTATTTTGATGTATAGACTAAGGAAGATAAATATATAATTAATTAATGAGTGAAAAAGGACTCTGTATAGACTTTTCGCAATAACTATAATACCGTTTATACTAATTAAGTCACAGAGAAGATAGGCCTAACAACTGAAAGAGCTCGTCGAGGAAAACCGAATTAGATACTCGCATTTTTTTATGTACATACTTATCAGAATTAAATACTTAATTAAAGTCAGCAAAACTAATTATAAGAATAGATACTCAAGTAGTATTTCAGCATGGTAAGCAAACACAGTGAACGAAATTTAGACCGTAAATTTTCAGTGTTTAATTACCGTTATTGCTCAGTGAATTAGATTATTGTATAGTTTTCCCATAATTCAAATTCTTTCAGTCCTACATAAATTTGAATGACACCAGCAAAAAGAGCAGCTCATTTCCCATAGAACTGATGTGTGCAACTTACATGTATCCAGTAAATAGTCAGGGCATAGTCCACTAAAATTAAATATACCCCTAATTATGTAGAAATTGCTTACATTTCAATTACGACTGCTGGTGGACTATTCATACTGAAGTTTATTATGATATATTATTTATAACCAGCGTCTTGGTGCACATCTTTCGTTGTCTCTTGTTTTAAGCTGGCACGTCATGATAAGAAGTTGTAGTGAGGACTGATGAATGACAATTCTAGTTTCTTTTCACAATTAAAGGTAAGCCTTGGTGCCGGCTATGAAGAGGGTAAACCGCAATGGCCTATGGCCAGTGTTCCGCGAGCTTTCGAAGAGGCAACATCTGTGTCACTTTGGGTAGCGAGTTACTCACTTGCGTAAATAAATAAATAAGTTTCGTACCTACGTTAGACTTTTTTGCACCTGTCGAGACGCGACTATTCGTGAATGCTGTGAGTCGAGGTTTAACAGTGACAGGGCAGTGCGCACCATTTGGATGGATTTGTGTTTTTTGCCTGTAGAGTCAATCTGCTCTCTGCATTATTCGCAGCTCATGTCGTTGGGAATCTGCCTCATCTATTCAGATATGAATGGTTTCAGACTTAGCGCTGTAAAATCTGACAGTCGGATTTATATTTTTAAAGCTTTTTAATTTTGTGAAGCGGAACTTTGAACTTTAAAAGCTCATACAAGCAATTTTATTTAAATTTATAGTAATTTTGAAACAGTATATATAGGAGCCTCAGCTATATTTAGGCTGTAAGTGCGACACCAGTTATGTCATTATTCATCAGTCCGCTTCTGAATGTGTGAAATAATATATTATCAGTAGTATATTGTATCAACAATTTTTAATTGCTGATCATGTTGTCGGGTGACATTAATTATAAGTCATACATCCAATGTAACAAACTAATTTTTCTGATTATGCAGATGGATGAGGTTTAATGTAATTTTTATTGAGAAGGACAAACAGAGATCCTACGACGTACATGAGCCTTACTAAGACTTCATATAGGGTGCTCGCCTGAGAGTTCTCAGCGGCAGGAGTACCGATTGAAATTATTTCGAAAAAATTAACTAGAATTAGTGTTTTACTAACTACATCCTTCATTCTTGGACTACATTTGCTGAGAATTCTTCCAATAAATCGGTATGGCATCCGGCTTTGCTATGATTGATTTTAAGTGGTCGTTTCGCCTTTAATCTTTCCCTAGGCATACTCCCAGAAATGTAATGAATGTAAATGTTTGCAGAGGTCGTTTGGTAGTCTCCCAGGCTATTGCTGGGAAGTTGAAATACACTCCTGGAAATTGAAATAAGAACACCGTGAATTCATTGTCCCAGGAAGGGGAAACTTTATTGACACATTCCTGGGGTCAGATACATCACATGATCACACTGACAGAACCACAGGCACATAGACACAGGCAACAGAGCATGCACAATGTCGGCACTAGTACAGTGTATATCCACCTTTCGCAGCAATGCAGGCTGCTATTCTCCCATGGAGACGATCGTAGAGATGCTGGATGTAGTCCTGTGGAACGGCTTGCCATGCCATTTCCACCTGGCGCCTCAGTTGGACCAGCGTTCGTGCTGGACGTGCAGACCGCGTGAGACGACGCTTCATCCAGTCCCAAACATGCTCAATGGGGGACAGATCCGGAGATCTTGCTGGCCAGGGTAGTTGACTTACACCTTCTAGAGCACGTTGGGTGGCACGGGATACATGCGGACGTGCATTGTCCTGTTGGAACAGCAAGTTCCCTTGCCGGTCTAGGAATGGTAGAACGATGGGTTCGATGACGGTTTGGATGTACCGTGCACTATTCAGTGTCCCCTCGACGATCACCAGTGGTGTACGGTCAGTGTAGGAGATCGCTCCCCACACCATGATGCCGGGTGTTGGCCCTGTGTGCCTCGGTCGTATGCAGTCCTGATTGTGGCGCTCACCTGCACGGCGCCAAACACGCATACGACCATCATTGGCACCAAGGCAGAAGCGACTCTCCTCGCTGACGACGACACGTCTCCATTCGTCCCTCCATTCACGCCTGTCGCGACACCACTGGAGGCGGGCTGCACGATGTTGGGGCGTGAGCGGAAGACGGCCTAACGGTGTGCGGGACCGTAGCCCAGCTTCATGGAGACGGTTGCGAATGGTCCTCGCCGATACCCCAGGAGCAACAGGGTCCCTAATTTGCTGGGAAGTGGCGGTGCGGTCCCCTACGGCACTGCGTAGGATCCTACAGTCTTGGCGTGCATCCGTGCGTCGCTGCGGTCCGGTCCCAGGTCGACGGGCACGTGCACCTTCCGCCGACCACTGGCGACAACATCGATGTACTGTGGAGACCTCACGCCCCACGTGTTGAGCAATTCGGCGGTACGTCCACCCGGCCTCCCGCATGCCCACTATACGCCCTCGCTCAAAGTCCGTCAACTGCACATACGGTTCACGTCCACGCTGTCACGGCATGCTACCAGTGTTAAAGACTGCGATGGAGCTCCGTATGCCACGGCAAACTGGCTGACACTGACGGCGGCGGTGCACAAATGCTGCGCAGCTAGCGCCATTCGACGGCCAACACCGCGGTTCCTGGTGTGTCCGCTGTGCCGTGCGTGTGATCATTGCTTGTACAGCCCTCTCGCAGTGTCCGGAGCAAGTATGGTGGGTCTGACACACCGGTGTCAATGTGTTCTTTTTTCCATTTCCAGGAGTGTATCCCCCTAATAACATGACCTGAACATTTACGCACATTTTCCTAGTATCCCTGAAATGTTCGGCCGCTACAGCTCCTGATGGAGGAGTCTATGCAAATATACGTGAATGATATTGAGCCCTTATCGGCACCCAAACTATTTCGTATTTTGAGTCTGTTCTAAGTTCACCACATACTACCGTCTCATTTACAGCTGTGCCTTCACTACCGCCGTGCAGTGTATCTTGGCAGTTTACATTCAGATCAGAATTTAGAATTTCAGTGCCAGTTAACATCTGGTGTTAGCCAGCTTTCTGTGCTTAGCACTACGGGGGTATTATTACTGTTTATAATCGAAATTAGTTCTGGGACCTCTTGCAGTTAACTAATACTACATTAACATTTTCTTCTTTCTCAGATGTGTCATTACTAGTGACACCTTCTGTAATTAACGGCCTTCTCTGAAACTAGAACATAATTTATCGGTACTGTGCTGGTATTTCTCTGACCGAAATAAAAAACAACACACGTGTACGCCGCTTGTACTCTGCTACCGTAGTACCCACTTCCTGTATCTAGTACAAGGCGATTTTCAGGCGTCTGACACCAGACGTACGGCAGGCCCAGATATGAAGTGTGAAAGTATATACTAAAAATCTTAGTACCAGAAGATTGCTGAATTGAGTCGTTGAAACTCTTTAATCGTTATAATCCTTCCTGACAGCTATATACATGTAAAAACTTTCAATCTACTGTCTTCACAGAAAAGGCTGATAGCCAATCAAAAGCGAATAAATCATAGTATCCGTGGTGTAGGGTATACTCGAAGCCTGCCTAGGTAGCAAAATTCCTTCAGTTCATCTACGAGGGTTATTCCAAAAGTAAGGTCCGATTGATTGCCAAATTGAAACCACAGTGAACATCAGAAATGTTTTACTTGTAACAATTAGCTACACCTTTCAGCTATTTCTCTACGTAGTCGCCGTTCTGACTTAGACTTTTGTCATAGCGTTGTACCAACTTTTCAATAGCCTCAGCATAGAAGGCAGCCGCCAGTGCTTTCCGCCAATTCTCCACGCTGGCCTACACCTCGTTGTCTGTGTCAAAATGTTGTCTTCAAAGACAGCGGTTCATGTGACCAGAGATGAAACTCAGGGGGAGACAATTGCGGACTGTATTGTGGGTAATCTAACATTTCCATTTGAAAACGATGCAGGAGCATCTTCATTGCCCCTGCAGAATGCGGCTGAGAATTGTCGTGAAGACGAAACAGCACGACAGTTATGTAATGTTGGTTGCATAGCTTCAGGCGAAATTTCTCACCAGGCCCTCGTACTTGGCGACAGACACTATTTTCTAGACATCTTTACGCACTCACTGCGAGCTCAGAAATGAGAAGAGCGACGTGATGCTAACTGGGGTTATACTAGAGACACTACCCAACACATCTGTGCAAAGCTTTATCGGATTTTCATAGTCGTTTCCATTTCGCGACCGATCGGACCTTACTTTTGGAATAACCCTCGTACTTCGTGATCACCAGTCCTGATATTAAGTTTCTCGCTGTTCTCACTTCTGCCACTTCTCATTACTTTCGTCTTTCTTCGATTTATTCTCAACCAATATTCTGTACTCATTAGACTGTTCATTCCATTCAGCATATCCAGCAATTCTTCTTCGCTTTCACTGAGGGTACCAATGTCATCAGCGAATCTTACCACTGGTATCATTTCACCTTGAATTTTAATTACACTCTTGAACCATTCTTTTATTTCCGTTATTGCTTCTTAGATGTATAGATTGAACTGCAGGGGCGAAAGGCTACATCCCTGTCTTACACACTTGTTAATCCGAGCACTTCGTTCTCGGTTTTCCAGTCTTATTCTTCCCTCTTGATCCTTGTACATATTACATGTTACCCATTTTTCCCTATAGCTTATCCCTCTTTTTCCCAGAATTTCGAAGCATCATTTGAGATTGTCGAAAGCTTTTTCCAGATCGACAAATCCTATGAACGTGTCTCGATTTTTCTTTAATCCTGCTTCCATTACCAAACGCAGCGTCAGAACTGCCTCTCTGGTGCTTTTACCTTTCCTAAAGGCAAACTAAACATCGCTTATAACTCGTGAAAATTGACGAAACAATAACCAAAACACGTGATCCGCGGTCTTCGATCGTGGTCACTCTCACGAAGATGTCGTGTTTTCCACGAAATCTCATTCTCTCTTGCAGCGGCGGTTTTCCCCACCCGATTCAAGGCACTCACGGTACACCCTCGACAGTGTGGATCGCGGAAAGCCCGGTGCCGGCGTATCATCATAGAGTGAGTGCCCGAAGCGTTGGGCTCCGGGCATCTGGGCTCGACGAAGTGAACTGATACTGAGCGCCTCGCCCACCCTGCGTTCTGCTGTCTGTCCGATCCCACCACTGGGTTCGACGAAGTCCAGTCAGGTGACACGCCCAGGGCCGCGTTTACGCGCGGACTATCTGTGCTGGGAAGAGGATATTGGAAAGAAAATTGTGGATCTGTTAGACGACGATCAGCTTGTCTTTAGCAAAGATAAATGTGGTACGACGCACCAACACCACGCCACCGGCGTCTTTAAGTTGGCAACGGAAATGCAATTTCCTTCAGACGCCGATAGTGGTCGTGTGGGACCCGGCGGACTCAGTGGAGCATGTCTACTACTGGGCAACACCTCCAGCGGCGCCTTGAGAGCCTGTATACAGAGAGAGTGGCCATAGGTGAAGTTGCCCGTGATTGGTTGATTAGCTTTGGCAGAAAAATGGCGCCAAACGTCTCTCGCACCTCCTATGTTCGCCTTGCTTTTGAGTTGAAGTTCAGAGGACTTTTGGAAACGATTAAAAGGTATTTCAATTATTGAGAGGCTTGTTATGCGTTGTGCATGCATGTTCGATTTAGTTTTATATCGTTTTTAGTACGTAATTAGTGTTTGCGATCTTAAATACGAGTTGAAATAATGAAGCGTTTTGTGATGAAGTCGGTACGCCTACATGTTTGAAGTAAACGCGTTAGTAATTGTACAGTATTGTTTTTGACATCTGTAATTCGTTCTGCAGACGTTCGTAAACGATGAAAGGTTGTGCTGCATTTGGTTGTTCCAATAGAGGCGAAAGTGGATTTCGCATGTTAACATTTCCACGAAATGAAGAAAAACGAAAGCAATGGGCAATCGCAGTCAACAGCGCTGACATAAATCAAACAGGAGCCTTGTGGAAACCAACCAAGTACTCTTATCTATGCGAAGGAAGTCGTTTTTGCTTTTTACTACATATAAAACAACTTGCAATGTACTTAGTTAAATTTGAAAACAGACCTGTAAATTGGCCGGTGAAAATTATTATAACACATTATTCTTATAAACATAGAATTAAAATGAGATTGTGTATCTAATGTGTAAGAATTTTGCTAAGTTGCAGACGTCATAATTACGTCCTTCAGTGTCATAACGTTTTTTTTTTCTGACAGCACTGTATTGAAGATTTCCCCGAGTGTCATTTGATTTCTAGGCCACTGTTAGTAATTCCAGGTAATATGATTGTAGTTTTATAACTATTTCATTAATGCTGTTAGAGCAGGAAGTTTCCCAGATTTCTGTCTTCATTTTGTCGTGGTTGCTGAAACATTAGTCGTGGTAAATAACTGTAGGTACTCTTGAAGACAGTTCTTAATAGGCCTACTTACTGTGGGGTAGAAGGGATACGGTAGTTTTCTTGTTATATTTGGTCGTTATTACAGTAGCCTACATTTAACATTACCTGATTTTTGTAATCCTTTACGTCTCACACTTTTTGCATGTCACAAGTAAACAACTACTTACGACTTTCATTCATCTGACGTAATACAGGTGCGTTAAATCTTTAGCGTTATGCACTTCCGATACAAAACAAATGCTATACACTATTTTTTTTATTTACGTTACTTTCATTGCAATATGTCTAGTAAACGAACTTTAAAGGAGATAGATGCAAGTAACGAATAATTTTTACAGCCACTGTATCAAATTTTCCTGTGCTGTGCGTAGTAGGCTACTATGAGTATATTGTAGCTGTAAAGAAAGGCATTTAACGGATGATTTCGCCATATTGTCTTGTGCTTTTGATTCGATGAGTGTGTACGCCACTACTGGCCATTCAAAAGTCCCGCCCGCAGTGTGGTAGAAAAATGGCCGCCGTATCGTCCGGTTGGCCACTCTCTCCCTATATAGGCTCTCTACGACGAGGTACTGTATAGCACCCTCTGCCACCGCAATATAGAACGGCCGGCGACATCCAGAGGTCCATTCGCGCTTGTAGCCTTCTCGCTACCACGTCATCGTTCGTGCCTACTTTAGAGAGCATCTCCCTTTTTGACGTTGACAGCTTGACATTATGTCTTGCTGCGTTATTCGCGATGAGTCTTCGTACGCTTGGAGAATTACAAGCTAAGTGAATCTTCTGTTTGCTGTGTTAACCTGTTAGCTTATCATTTCCGCTCCTGTGCAGCTTTCCTACGACGACAGTTCCCTCCCGCTCTGTAGCCCACCTCTTCTTACTGTTGTGTACGAAGTCGTACAGGACAGTAAAGGCACCAGACAGACAGTTCTGGCGTTGCACTCGATTTTTCTTAAGCCTTGCTTCCATTATCAAGATACGTACGTATGATTTCTCGACCTACACGAATCGTTCGACAGTGTAAAATGCTGCAAAGTAATAGAAATTCTTAGAAAAATAGATTTAAGCTATATGGAAAGGCGGATAACACACAGTAGGGGCGACCAGGGCACTTTTACCCACGAGACATGTTTTCGTACAGCGCTTTTTTTCGGGCACCCTCCTTGTTAGGGCGTTACGGACAATGGAAGACTAGTACCGCCATCTGCTGAGGCCTCTCACAAACTTCACAGCACCAGTGAGAAGAACTTATATGTCTTGTTATATAAAGTGAGTAAATTTTGTTACTGAAATATCGAAACTCTAGGGAGCACACCTGTTTGAAATGCGAAAGATAAATATATGTTCGTTCACAACAGATCATTTCACTCTCCATGACACAAGCGTATAATTTGAAAGTAATTTCGAAACTAATTGAGAGATGGCGACGGGACACGTATACGCAGTTCTGTTGGGGCACGTTTACGTGCAGTTTTGCATTCCATCCTAATTGATATTCCCGTCAAGGAAACTTTAAGACAACAGCAGTAGGAAACACAGTCTAAAAAAAATGAAGACGCAGGAAAATAAAAGATGGACATCTCTAAAAGTGCTATTTCAACGTAATGAATCTCAAATAGACAGTAACTGGTAAAACCAAGACCAAGGAAAAACGTGGATAGGACTACTGCTGATATCATTACTGATCTGCCCAAAGGCAGGTTTTCATATGTTAACTCACCATTCTCTCATATCGCCTCCCATACTCTTCAAGTATGCGTAATTTTCGCTTTCGTCTATGTCATATATCATCAAATATCTCTTCCTCCTTCTCAATCTCATTTTACAAACTAGTCCCTACAAAGCGTCTATTAGCAAGCATTCCACTTTCAACAAACATCCCATCTAGTTTTTCTTCCTTTCTCTTATAAGCTGCAGCAGTGTGATGAAAAGGATGAAAACTGCGTGTGTATTTACTAGCTGGAACGATACAATCGATCAAAAAAATCAAGAATGGGTCAAATGTCGAAGATCTAAAAGGTTGGTTGATAAACCTGGTATTGCCCGTGTATTCATTTTGACAATTTTCTATTAAAAACAAAAATAAAAAACGGCTGTGTTTGTACAATAATATGTAAAAAATTTCGTTTCCTTGAAAACACCTGTCAAATTATGAAACAGTTGTACAAAGAAATACACATAAACTAGAAATGGCTCTGAGCACTGTGGGACTTAACTTCTAAGGTCATCAGTCCCCTAGAACTTAGAACTACTTAAACCTAACTAACCTAAGGACATCACACACATCAATGCCCGAGGCAGGATTCGAACCTGCGACCGTAGCGGTCGCGCGGTTCCCGACTGTAGCGTCTAGAACCGCTCGGCGACCCCGGCCGGCCATAAACTACAA
This sequence comes from Schistocerca piceifrons, assembly GCF_021461385.2. Classification (NCBI taxonomy): domain Eukaryota; kingdom Metazoa; phylum Arthropoda; class Insecta; order Orthoptera; family Acrididae; genus Schistocerca; species Schistocerca piceifrons. The sequence continues at coordinate 234,741,621 of NC_060143.1, forward strand.
ATGTACAAGTACAGTCTCTACGGCAACCGCCTGTTCATAGCTCTACACACGGTTGTTACTTTCTCTTACAGCCGCCTGTTTTTCGCAGTTGGAAGCTGTCAAAAGCACTGCTACGTATCAGTCACTTTCTTAAGTCGACTGGAGTATAGAGGAATCTTACGCGTAGTAGTAAAGAACAAATGAATTAAAGCTTGCATGGTGGGGCATTTTTCCGTGTCTCTCAGTGTTCATGATGTGATATCTCATGAACTATGTGTCATACAATGATATATTTGTCTAGGTATATTCAACGATATATGTGAATACTGTCTATGAAATATGTTACGAATAGAGTTAGTAGCACAGAAGTAATAATTTTAAAGTTTTTCACGCATCTTAGTTTTTATGACGTCATACCTCCTTAACTATGTGTGGTACCAAGATATAATTTTGTAACTGCATTTAGTGGCATGTGTGGAAACTGTCTGAGAAACTTATTGCGAGTACATTTCATAGCACAGAAGTAATAAATTTGAACGTCATCCATGACGCGGCAGTTTTTCACACATCTAATTCCTTATGAATTCCATACCTCCTGAACTACGATACGTGGTTCTTGTCACCCTAGCGACTGTTACCTGATAGTATGAAGTGTGGCTGAAACCGGTCCAATGGTTCAGGAGGAAATGTGGAACGTGCACACATAACCATAAACGCAAGTCCATTTTTGTAATACACTGAAGTGCCAAAGAAGCTGGTATAGGCATGCGTATTCAAAGACAGAGATATGAAAACTGACAAAATACGGCGCTGCGATCGGCAACGCCTATATAAGACAACAACTGTCTGGAGCAGTTGTTAGATCGGTTACTGCTGCTACAATGGCAGATTATCAAGATTTAAGTGAGTTTGAACGCGACATTATAGTTGGCGCACGAGCGATGGGACGCAGCATATCCGAAGTACGATGAAGTGGGGATTTTCCGGTAGGACCGTTTCACGAGTGTACCGTGAATATCAGGAATCCGGTAAAACATCAGAATCCGACATCACTGCGGCCGGAAAAAGATCCTGCAGGGAGAGACCAGCGACGACTCAAGAGAATCGTTCAACGTGACAGAAATGCAACCCTTCCGCAGGTTTCTGCAGATTTCAGTGCTGTGCTATCAACAAGGGTCAGCGTGCGAACCATTCAACGAAACAGCCTCGATATGGGCTTTCGGAGCCGAAAGCCTACTTGCATACCCTTGACGACTGCACGACACAAAGCTTTACGCCTCGGCTGGACCCGTCACCACTGACATTGGACTGTTGATGACTGGAAACTCGTTGCCTAGTCTGACGAGTCTCGGTTCAAATTGTATCGAGCGGATGGATGTTTATGGATATAGAGACAAAACTCTTGAATCCGTGGACCCTGCATATCAGCAGGGGACTGCTCAAGCTGTTGGAGGCTCTGTAATGGTGTGGAGCGTGTGTAGATGCAGTGACAGGGGACCCCTGATACGTCTAGATACGAGTCTGACAGGTGACAAGTACATAAGCATCCCGACTGATCACCTGCATCAGTTCATGTCCATTGAACATGCCGACAGGCTTGGGCTATTCCAGTAGGACAATGCGACACCCCATACGTCCGGAATTGCTACAGAATGGGTGCAGGAATACTGTTCTGAGTTTAAACATTTCCGCTGGCCACCAGACTCCCCAGAAATGAACGTTACTGCGCATATTTGGGATGTCTTGCAACGTGCTGTTCAGACGAGATCTCCACCTCCTCGTACACTTACGGATTTATGGGTTGGGTTGTTTGGAGAAGGAGATCAGACAGCAAGGTCATCGGTCTCATCGGATTATGGAAGGATGGGGAAGGACGTCGGCCGTGCCCTTTCATAGGAACCATCCCGGCATTTGCACGGAGCGATTTAGGGAAATCACGGAAAACCTAAATCACAATGGCCGGGCGCGGGATTGAACCGTCGTCCTCCCGAATGTGAGTCCAGTGTGCTAGCCACTGCGCCAATTCGCTCGGTACGGATTTATGGACAGCCATGCAGTGTTCACGGTATCAATTCCCTCCAGCACTACTTCAGACATCAGTCGAGTCCATGCCACGTCGTGTTGCGGCACTTCTGCGTGTTCGCGGGGGCCCTACACGGTATTAGTCAGGTGTACCAGTTTCTTTGGCCCCTCAGTATATGTATGGACTTACACCAAAAGAAAAAATAACTAGAGGACAGGGAATAACATCTGATCAGAGCAGATAAATACGTAACAAAATCCGTTACAGTATTATTTCGTGCGGAGGCATGGCACTGAAATTACACTGCTTGCTAGTAAAGCTGCAGAAGCATGAAGGCAACAATAATCAAACTGGTACTCTTGGGTTGCAAATCATCCTTTCAACGTAATGACGCGAAGTAGGTAAGAGTAATGCCATCTACATTCTTGACATGAGAAAAAATTACACAGCGGATTACTCACAAATAAATTGCAACTGGCTGTAAGTTGATTGTGAGAAAACCCTGCCACGCTTCTTGCAGGAAAAGGAGACGTCTACCATCACTTTTCGGATCTCGACAGTGGCAGGATCGTGATCTACTGAGACTACGGTTTATGGTTCTGCGGTACTGTTGCTCGTGTTGGTCGTCATCCCATGACTGACGAGACTATGGGACAGAAGGGCTTAAGATGGCCATAGTCAACAGCATGCACATTGCAGTACCTCAGCAACCTACATGACTAACGCCCGAGAGGAAAATGTTGTTTTCTCGGCTGTACAGGATAGTTCAGCAACGTCTTGTACGATGAGTCTGGAAGTGGCCTTGTTCTCAGCAAGGGCAGTACGGTGATGTCTGGAGCATCACACACTGTCAGCACGGCCACCGTTGTTGCAGTATATCTTGACACGGCAGCAGAGAGGGTGCGCGCTAGACTAAAAAACTGGACACAGGAACGGCACAACGTCGTCTTTCCAGACGAATTCCGGTTCTGTTTACAGCAACACGATGGACATACGCGTGTGTGGAGATTCCGAAGAGAACCCATGTTCCTGGATTGCATTCGTCATCGACATATACGCCTAGTGCCTTCCGCGAACCGTGATAGCCTGTAATTTGGACGTCAGGTATTACATTTCCGACCTGGAATTACGGCCTTTCTTCAATGTCTGCGTGATATCATTCAGCCCTTCGAAAACACCCAGTCACGTGTTGACGAGATACTAGCACGCCACCACTCACCTGCCACTGCGATCGATGAACTACGGCAGTGAATTGAAGTAGCTTGGAATGACGTACCCTCATTTGTCGTCCAAGCTCATTTCGACTCAGTGCCCAGTCGAAAGACATCGTTGTTTCTGCCATAGGTGGTAAACCTGTGAAATGAATTTTGCACGCTGCGTACCACCGATTACTAGCAATTTAATCATGTATTCTTCCTACTACACAGTATATATACAATAAGAAAAATTTCGCTTTTGCTATCCTTCCTAGCGTTCCAGTTTCAATGGTCGACAGTGTACTCAATACAGGGTGTGGGTTTCAAGCAGACGATAAGAGGAATGTTATACAATATGCGAAGATATAGCTGAAGATACAATAAGAGATTAAATGAATACTAAAGGTGTAGACGCCACATTAATCAGTTAAGGGCACAGAGTGCAGAGTAATTAACAGCAAAAAGAAAACTGCCGGCCGAAGTGGCCGTGCAGTTAAAGGCGCTGCAGTCTGGAACCGCAAGACCGCTACGGTCGCAGGTTCGAATCCTGCCTCGGGCATGGATGTTTGTGATGTCCTTAGGTTAGTTAGGTTTAAGTAGTTCTAAGTTCTAGGAGACTAATGACCTCAGCAGTTGAGTCCCATAGTGCTCAGAGCCATTTGAACCATTTGAACCAAAAAGAAAACTGTACAACCAGTCCCATCTTAAATTCTTTAAATATTTATATATTTCAAGAGATGGAACATAGGTAGTTAATACTGGAAACAGTGACGCTACCGAATTAGTATTAGATGAGGTGAACAGCTCAATTCAAGAAAGGGAAGGTGTTGGTAGATGACGATTAAAGCTAGAAGCAAAGTAGTGAGAAACGAATTTGCAAAATTATTTACAGAATGTACGATATAATTTCAATAAAGATATATGTCGTTTGTCATCAGAAGTTTGCAATGTTTGTCAGGCATTGTCTCATATACTGTTTTAACTGTTCCTTAGGCTGTTTTGGACCAAGTAAAACATTTCGAATTTATTCCGCAAAAATGGAGTTTGCTTGAGAAAATTTTGGCTTCGTCGTACTCTTAAAAGCTTAACAAAAATTTCATCTAACGGTAGAACCCATCAAATTGTTTCCAGATTGTTACTCTGAAGAACAAAACAGGAATATACAGGAGCTTGACACACTACCAGTAGCTATTTTTCTTTGTGCTTTACTCGGTGATCTCTTGGCGAAAATCAGTTCTCCTTGCACTGTTAGACAGTGTACTCAGCCCAACAGACGTTTCCTCATCCACAACGCGGCTATACGAGTACGTTTAATTTCCAACGTGTTTCTCTCTTTGCTTGGTCTCGTTTTGTGTCTTGTATTTACAAATTTATCCACTTGTAACGTTAGCCAATTACTAACAAGAGATATACGACAGTGGTCGCTTTGAAGTGGAGCGGATGATTATTAACTTTGTGCCAGGCAGCCGGGTGATCCTTCATCGCTGACGTATCGTGGCAGTTAAGCGCTCTTCTTGTGTCATTCCGTTGTTTGGAACCAGGATATTAAGAAAGGTCGACGTGGAGATGTGACAGACTGTCAGAAATGAGCTCTCGTGTTTGACCTGCCCACGGCCTCACACCGAATGAAGTTGCCCGAATGTTAGTGTGTGAAAGCAGATTGTCCGCCGTGTCTAGAAAGAATGGTGCACCACTCCGAACCATGTAGCACGGTGTTAAAACAGTGGTCCTAAGAAGATGTCATCCAGTAGAAACCGGAGGCGTATGCGGCGTTTTGTCAGTGACGGGCGGTTTCAGTACAAGACAGGCACTGCTAGAGTCAGTGAATGCAGGTCCACCTTTAACAGTTTACAAGAAAACGATGCGATGAGCACTGCGTGCGACCTAGATATCTGGAGTCGGGTGCCCAAAGCGGCACGTAAAGCTTCCAGGCTTCAGTGAACCAAACAGAAGTGGAAAGTAGCTGACAGGATACGAATCACGTTTTTGTCTCTGTTCAAATGATGCGATGCGTCGAGTGCAGCGACGGCACAATGAAGCGTTTAACCCGTAATTCTGGAGGGTGTAACTCAGGTCGGAGACAGCTCTGTAAAGTTTTGGGAGTGTTTTAGGTAGCTCTCATTTAGAAAAGTATGGATTCCGTAGAAATATTGGAACACATGAGGCAATACTGACCTTACGACTTATCTTAGAAGATAGATTAAGGAAAGGCAAACCTACGTTTCTAGCATTTGTAGACTTAGAGAAAGCTTTTAACAATGTTGAGTGGAATACTCTCTTTCAAATTCTAAAGGTGGCAGGGGTAAAATACAGGGAGCGAAAGGCTATTTACAATTTGTAGAGAAACCAGATGGCAGTTATAAGAGTCGAGGGGCATGAAAGGGAAGTAGTGGTTGGGAAGGGAGTGAGACAGGGTTGTAGCCTCTCCCAGATGTTATTCAATCTGTATATTGAGCAAGCAGTAAAGGAAACAAAAGAAAAATTCGGAGTAGGTATTAAAATCCATGGAGAAGAAATAAAAACTTTGATGTTCGCCGATGACATTCTAATTCTGTCAGAGACAGCAAGGGACCTGGAAGAGCAGCTGAACGGAATGGACAGTGTCTTGAAAGGAGGATATAAGATGAACATCAACAAAAGCAAAACGAGGATAATGGAATGTAGTCGAATTAAGTCGGGTGATGCTGAGGGAATTAGATTAGGAAATGAGACACTTAAAGTAGTAAAGGAGTTTTGCTATTGGGGGAGCAAAATAACTGATGATGGTCGAAGTATAGAAGATATAAAATGTAGACTGGCAATGCCAAGGAAAGCGTTTCTGAAGAAGAGAAATTTGTTAACATCGAGTATAGATTTAAGTGTCAGGAAGTCGTTTCTGAAAGTATTTGTATGGAGTGTAGCCATGTATGGAAGTGAAACATGGACGATAAATAGTTTGGACAAGAAGGGAACAGAAGCTTTCGAAATGTGGTGCTACAGAAGAATGCTGAAGGTTAGATGTGTAGATCACATAACTAATGATGAAGTATTGAATAAAACTGGGGAGAAGAGGAGTTTGTGGCACAACTTGGCTACAAGAAGGGACCGGTTGGTAGGACATGTTCTGAGGCATCAAAGGATCACAAATTTAGCATTGGAGGGCAGCGTGGAGGGTAAAAATCGTAGAGGGACACCAAGAGATGAACACACTAAGCAGATTCAGAAGGATGTAGCTTGCAATAAGTACTGGGAGATGAAGAAGCTTGCAAGGACAGAGTAGCATGGAGAGCTGCATCAAACCAGTCTCAGGACTGAAGACGACAACAACAACTAATTTAGACTACCCTGAACCTAGATCAATTTGTTTATTTTAACATTCTCATGGTCCAAGTGTCACCCTTCTATTTACTTCGTCACAATGCGTATGCTGCGGGCACTCCCATCTTGCAAGGTAACAAAAGCCGTGGTCATGGGGATGCACGTATACGTTCCTCGTTAGACAATCATTCGTGCATCTTATTGCACATCGACTGACGAGCTAAATCGCCCGATCGTTATCCCTCAGAAAATTCCTTGAACATTTGGAAAAGCGACTGTAATGTAGCTCTGCGAGGTCCAACCCTCGATGAGTGACTGCAGCTGGATGTGACATACCTCATAAAACTTGTGGGCTCTCTTATTCGTCGAGCTGACTCCGTTATCCAGGACCATCAGAAACAGTCTAAAAGATTGTAAGGCAATTGCAAGATAAGTTGCGCTGAGAAGTACATTACTGGCCATTAAAATTGCTACACCAAGAAGAAATGCAGATGATAAACGGATATTCATTGGACAAATATGTTATACTAGAACTGACATGTGATTACATTTTCACGCAGTTTGGATGCATAGATCCTGAGAAATCAACACCCAGAACAACCACCTCTGGCCGTAATAACGGCCTTGATTCGCGTGGGCATTGAGTCAAACAGAGCTTGGTTGGCGTGTACAGGTACAGCTGCCCATGCAGCTTCAACACGATACCACAGTTCATCAAGAGTAATGACCGGCGTATTGTGACGAGCCAGTTGCTCGACCACCATTGACCAGACGTTTTCAATTGGTGAAAGATCTGGAGAATGTGCTGGCCAGGGCAGCACTCGAACATTTTCTGTATCCAGAAAGGCCCGTACAGGACCTGCAACATACGGTCATGCATTATCCTGCTGAAATGAAGGGTTTTGCAGGGATCGAATGAAGGGTAGAGCCACGGGTCGTAACACATATGAAATGTAACGTCCACTGTTCAAAGTGCCGTCAATGCGAACAAGAGGTGACCGAGACGTGTAACCAATGGCACCCCATACTATCACGCCGGGTGAAACGCCAGTATGGCGATGACGAATACACGCTTCCAATGTGCGTTCACCGCGATGTCGCCAAACGCGGATGCGACCATCATGATGCTGTAAACAGAACCTGGATTCATCCGAAAACATGACGTTTTGCCATTCGTGGACCCAGATTCGTCGGTGAGTACACCATCGCAGGCGCTCCTGTCTGTGATGCAGCGTCAAAGGTAACCGCAGCCATGGTCTCCGAGCTGATAGTCCATGCTGCTGCAAACGTCTTGCAAACCACAATTTGTGGTTGTTGTCTTGCAAACGTCCCCATCTGTTCACTCAGGGATCGAGATGTGGCTGCACGATCCGCTACAACCATGCGGATAAGATGCCTGTCATCTCGACTGCTAGTGATACGAGGCCGTTGGGATCCAGCACGGCGTTCCGTATTACCCTCCTGAACCCACCGATTCCATATTCTGCTAACAGTCATTGGATCTCGACCAACGCGAGCCGCAATGTCGCGATACGATAAACCGCAATCGCGATAGGCTACAATCCAACCTCTATCAAAGTCGGAAACGTGATGGTACGCATTTCTCCTCCTTACACGAGGCATCACAACAACGTTTCACCAGGCAACGCCGGTCAACTGCTGTTTGTGTATGAGAAATCGGTTGGAAACTTTCCTCATGTCTGCACGTTGTAGGTGTCGCCACGGGCGCCAACCTTGTGTGAATGCTGTGAAAAGCGAATCATTTGCATATCATAGCATCATCTTCCTGTCGGTTAAATTTCGCGTTTGTAGCACGTCACCTTCGTGGTGTAGCAATTTTAATGGCCAGTAGTGTAGTTGTCAAGGAAAAAACTCGAGACGCTGCGCCGTTTCCGACTTAATCAGCATTGAAGTTAGCCAATCTGGGACGCAGCCCAAACAAAGCAACGGTCCGCGCAACCCACGTATTTGGAACACCGCAGTACACTTTTTGGAAGATTTTGCAACGGCGGTTACATTTCACACCTTACCGCCTGCAGCTAGTGGAACAGTTAAAACCGGAAGATCATGGCCGGCGGTTTCAGTTTTGCTTCAGAATGCAGAAAGTACTTGAGGATGAACATTTCCCCTCCTATCTGATATTCAGCGGCGAAGCAACCTTTCATTTATCTAGAAATCATAATCTCCACAATGTGAGAGTAAAGGGCACTCAAAATCCTCATCAAATTGTGGCGTTTGAACGAGATTAGCCGAAGGTTAATGTTTTCTCTGCAGTGTCTCGGATGGAACGGTGTGGATCGTTTTTCTTTCGGAGTTAAACGGCAATTTAATGAGTCTCAGTGAAAATAGTGAGATTATGATAAACTTATAGTCAACCAACGAATTGAGAATAAATAATGTCTTCTATTGTCACAAAGAACTGTACAAATACAGTATCTGGAGCACAAGAGATCATGAATCTACAATGAACTACATTGTTACAAACAGGAACATCCATTTTCATTCAGTGCTACATCTTTGGACTTTAAACTCCGCCTATATATGGAGCGACCAAAGCCTACTCACGTCAAAAATCAGATTGCCTGTAGGAAGGAACAATATTATTAAAGAACCACGTAGAGTCATTATGGAATGAATCTACAAAAAGATTATGTTAGAAACGATTAACAGAAAATATAAAAATATACCGATTAATGCAGGGGATAATGTAGATCAGTATTGGGAGAACATCAAAGAAAATATTGAAGTAGCAGCTCAAGAAGCTTTAGGTATAAAAGCAAGAGAGGAAACCAGACACCATGATTTTGCAAAAAGATTAAAGAAAAGTGTAAAAAGAGTTGTGTCTATTTGAAATAAAAAACACTCATAACACAAGAGTCTTATAAAGATGCACGAAAACTCGAAACAAAATCACTAGTGAATGTTTTTAAACAGGATCATTGGGAAATTTCTATGAGCAGCACAAACAAACTTGGAGAATCATAAGGCAGCAGAGAAAGAAATTAAATGAAATTTTGAAAGTCAACGACATAATGAGGAATCAGTGGTTAAATATTTAACTGTTGTATGCAGGTAAAAAAATTACCAGATGACGAAGAGAGATCAAAGACCAGTACACAAGCAAATGATGATGCAATTATTTCACACGCAGAGGTACAAGATGCTGTAAGTCTGTTAAAAAATAGGAAGTCTGCAGAGAAAAATGGGACCCCCAATGAATTACTTAAGTATTGAGGATATCCACTAACTGAACAATTAACCAAGTTAGTTAACAATGTTATAACTGGTAATAAAATTCCAAATGATTGGAGAACTAACACTACAATTTTCATGTACAAAAAACAAGATAAGAAAGACCCATCCAATTACAGAGGGATCAATCTACTCAGTTTAGTTCTTAAACTCATGACAAAAAATAGGAAATAAAGTAAAAAAACTTTACAACTCTTACATAGGAGCAGTATGCATTTAGATCTAGTAGGTCATGCACAGATGCACTACTCATGCTTAGACAGGTTGTAGAGAAATTCATTGGATACAGCAGACCGATCTACCTTTGTTTCATTGACAAACACAGAAGGCTTTTGATAGGATTCAGTTAATAGATGATAAATCAGCTCTATAACTGGGGGATTCCTTCCATCTTAATAAAAACAACTGAAGACATTTATTCCAACAACAACATCCAGGCGAAACTTGGTTCCAGGTCAACTAGCTGCATAGCAGTTAATAATGGTATTAGACAAGGTGATTCTTTGAGCCCGCTTCTTTTTAATATAGTCATGGACGAGGTGTTGAAGAAGATACTGGCTGGTAGTAGATATAGAATGAGGACGAAGAAATAAAAATAATTTGTTATGCTGAAAATGCAGTTTTGCTAACAAACGGTGAAGGTAACCTTCAGAAACATTTACATACATTCAACGTGGCAGCCAAAACCCTAAATATGAGAATACCCACTCAAAAAACCAAATGTGTGATCACATTTGAGGAACCAATTAGATGCAGACCGGAAATGAATGGAAAAATTATTCAACAAGTAGTGACATTTAAATATCTTGGTATAGAATTGTCTCTCAGTGAGAATGTCAAAAAGTAAGTTAGAAAACAAGTAGCACACAAAGTGGCAGGGTGTTTAGGTGATACTGTTTGGGAAAACAAACATATACGAAAGATGCAAAGGCGTGAATATACAAAACACCAGTGAGATGAATTATAATATATGCAGCTGAGACAAGACCTGAAACATCAAAAACTAGAGGACTTTTGGTAAGCGCGGAAATGAAAATTCTGTGAAGGACTACAGGTAAGAAAGAGAAATGAAAGCATTAGAAAAGGATGTATATGGACTCCATTAATGAGTGGGGACGTAAGAGAAACATGAATGGAACGAACACATAGGATGGATAAACGGGAGATTGTGAAAATCGTAATAAATAAATCACCAGCTGGTAAAAGAAATATTAGCCGCCCTGGGAAAAGATGAAGTGAAAACCTCAGGATCGCCTGAGAGGTACAGAAGGAAAACAAAGAAGAAGAAGAAGGAGAAGGAGAAGAAGAAGAAGGAGAAGAAGAAGAGAATACTGTGACGGGTACCTCCTGCCTTGATATGTTGCAGTTGTGGCTGTTATCACAACTGAGGTCTGACTCCGAGACTTTCATCTTCCAACAAGACGGGTTCTATTCATCATTAACATGTGTAAAAGTAATACTTTGGAAAACACAGAGCTTTGAAAACAAATGAAACTATATTACATTTTACCAATGGGGCTAATTAAAAGGACTTGTAACTTTTCTGATAAGCTCTCCAATCAAAAAAAAACAATGAACATAATTTGCTGTTAAAAAAACAGTATTTGTCACGCGTCAAGGGGAGCTCGTCCTCTGAACATCTGCGGGAGACACAACAGCGGACTGTCTGTATTTACAACAGAAGGACCCCGGTGGGCTGCGGTGCTCGTTCACCTCACGTAAATAAAAGGATAACAAAAACAAAATCGTTGTGGAAAAAGTATTAAATATACGAAATTATACATTATCTGCAACTGCGCCAATGGCAGGAGTACGAACGCTAATGTCAGTAACTACATAACTGCCTGTTCCCGCCACAGCAAGTTTCTGGAGGTCGTTCCTATAATCGGAAAATCTTGACATTGATTGTTGACTAAACCGTTGGACCAAGAATTTTCGTCTGCAAATTATCTGTACTTGTTACAGATGTATGCACTTCGTAGACCTGCCGGCCGGAGTGGTCGTGCGGTTCTAGGCGCTACAGTCTGGAACCGAGCGACCGCTACGATCGCAGGTTCGAATCCTGCCTCGGGCATGGATGTGTGTGATGTCCTTAGGTTAGTTAGGTTTAATTAGTTCTAAGTGCTAGGTGACTGATGACCTCAGAAGTTAAGTCGCATAGTGCTCAGAGCCATTTGAACCAACTTCGTATACCTCCAGTATGCCATACTTGCCCTCATTTAACAGGGTGGTTTGGGTACATAACACAATCAACTCTGTTTGCGTCACTAGGAGAGCCAACACATTAACCTCCCATCACTTCTGTAGTTAATGGCTCTAAGCATCATGGGACTTAACATCCGAAGTCATCAGTCCCCTAGACTTAGAACTACTTAAACCTAACTAACCTAAGGTCATCACACATATCCATGCCCGAGGCAGGATTCGAACCCGCGACCGTAGCAGCAGCGCGGTTCCGGACTGAAGGGCCTAGAACCGCTCGGCCACAGCGGCTGGTTTCTGTAGTTACTCAAGGCAGTTTTCCGATAAGACGCTAAGTCAAACATCGTATGAAACTTGTCCCTGCCACCAGTTCTCAACACACGAGTCTCCCATTTCATGGGAAGAGACCTACACTGGCATACGAAGACATCTGTTGGACATTCGAAGCCTGGACTGATGTGCCGCGTCATACTTCGGGGTATGTCGACGGCAGTGTGCCAGTAGGTAGAGATAGACTGGAGGCGATGCAGCCCTCAAGTGTTCTGATTTCAGTCCTTATGGAGACCTGTGATAGTCACCAAGCGAGATATTGGTGTCTCTCGGTGAACAAGTGATATATGCGTAACCTCAGCAGCTGAGCGAGGTAGGATTACACGTGCAATTAGGTAAGTGGCCGTCACGTTCACGAGTCGGTTATTTGGGTCTAGCTCGTCGTGAATTCGAGTTCAGCGACTTGACCACTACACCCCTCATACCGTTTTCTACATGATGTTTTTCATCATCTCTCCATGACTACTCGTTTCTTCACTCTGTGATTTGACTTCTAGATCTTCATGTTCACCTACAGCGAGTAACATAATTAAGAACGAAAACTGACATCGGTAAAGATGTACAGTAACAAAAGCGAAAACGTTCCAGTAAATGTGGGTCTCCAAACGAAGGACATGCGTGATAGTAATTACCTCGCAAATTGTTCGTTTGTGAATGTGTGATTACGAGCTGCCACTGAGTCATTTATCGTACGCATCATTATGCATTACTCGTTGTGCACGAGAAGCAATCCACAATGGGATGTTTTTTACAGAATCGGACACAAACAGGGCGGACAGGACGGATCTAGTCCACAGTCGTAGCAGTCACGTCACTTGTCTGAACGGTGGCAAGTGTTGTCACAAAGGAGCCTTGCAGCAACGAAGAGCATGTGAACATGTACAGCATTTGTGGTAGGAATGACAGCAATGCTTCGAAAGCTGAATGTTTTTACCATTAAAATACCCTGATCCGTCTCGCATTTACAAGCATTCATCAGCGTCTCCAGCACCAGGGGAATATTGCACGTGGCAGGACAGCCAGAAGACCTGCAAGCTTTATACCCAAAGTTGCAAAGTTGACAAATTGTTTTGTAAACAGTACAACTTGTAAGGTTACTGCTAGGTTTGAAAACTGAATGACCAGTGCTAGCAAATCCGCACACGCCCTGAATTGAAAACTATGCACTCTCATACACAAAATTTTGATCCAATATTTAAGTTTAGCGTCGCAATAAGACTAGAAGGGTATATGGAAGCATGCCGGGGTGGCCGAGCGGTTCTAGGCGCTACAGTCTGGAACCGCGCGACCGCTACGGTCGCAGGTTCGAATCCTGCCTCGGGCATGGATGTGTGTGGTGTCCTTAGGTTAGTTAGGTTTAAGTAGTTCTACGTTCTAGGGGACTGATGACCACAGCTGTTAAGACCCATAGTGCTCAGAGCCATTTGAGCCATTTTAGTTAGGTTTAAGTAGTTCTTAGTTCTAGGGGACTGATGACCTCAAAAGTTAAGTCCCATAGTGCTCAGAGTCATTTGAACCATTTGGTATATGGAAATTTCCTGTCAACCTACCTGGATAGGTTTCAAATTGTCTGCCTCTTCACTCTGCAATGGTAGACACTGGTTTAGCTGACAAAAGCAGCGTTGACGAAAATTCGACTAAATACCTACCACGAGAAGGCCAATAACTCCAGTCCATGGGCAGCAGCTGAAAGATTGTTAAAATATCGAGCTTTCGAGAATCTTGCATGAATTTTTTGAAACTATATCCGAAATTTCCTTTAAGTTCGTTTATTGTCTCAAAACCACGGAAAATGCCTATCAAGTCCGTATTTAATATCCCGGCATCACTTATGCAATGTTATTGACTGCGTCTGTTACACGTTCACATCCGAAAGCAGCCAGAAGATATACAGTCCAACCCGATATTTTGAACGTCCTAAACAGTCACTGACCGACGACCATTTGCGAGTTAACACATTCAGTCGTTCAGTAGGGTTCATGTAAGGAAGTGCTCGCAATAATTTCTCGTAATCTACAGTAAATGCGCCACGCGGAGTTTATGGACGACATGAAATCTTTACACGCAGATATATTTCCTAAAATAAACCACTCACAAAGCTCAAACTTTCGCAAAATACTCGACATTGTAGTCGCTTTTGGTCAACGACACGAGAACCGATCAAATGCGCGCATTTCTTGATTTTGGTACAAATTTGATCAGCGCGGTTTAACATAGGTGTTCAGCAGAAGATGACTCTCGAGTGACTCTCTCGACTCATAGAACGGAGGCAAAAAGCCCTACTCAAACGCACGCGAAGTGCTGAATTTCTATCGGCTAATATGTTAAGCAGCCAATGAGATCATTTCAAGCAATTGTATACTAACGGTATTTCTAATTTCAGCCAATCAGATTACCACAAGTAATTCAGACTAGAAATCTCGTAATTTCGAAACTAAATAAAATTTAATTATAACAAAATATGATTCCTTCACACAAAATAAATTACTAATAAATGTAATACTCAACGCCCCTTCTGGCTGCCCTTTGCAAAATCAAGCTCATTTGGACATACACTACTGGCCATTAAAATTGCTACACCAAGAAGAAATGCAGATGATAAACGGCTATTCATTGGACAAATATATTATACTAAAACTGACATTGATTACATTTACACGCAATTTGTGACGACCCAGTTGCGCGGCCACCATTGACCAGACGTTTTCAATTGGTGAGAGATCTGGAGAACGTGCTGGCCAGGGCAGCAGTCGAACATTTTCTGTACCCAGAAAGGCCCGTACAGGACCTTCCACATTCGGTCGTGCATTATCCTGCTGAACTGTAGGGTTTCGCAGGCATCGAATGGAGGGTAGAGCCACGGGTCGTAACACATCTGAAATGTAACGTCCACTGTTCAAAATGCCGTCAATGGCACCCCATACCATCACGCCGGGTGATACGCCTGCATGGCGATGACGAATACACGCTTCCAATGTGCGTTCACCGCGATGTCGCCAAACACGGATGCGACCATCATGATGCTGTAAACAAAACCTGGATTCATCCGAAAAAATTACGTTTTGCCATTCGTGCACCCAGGTTCGTCGTTGAGTACACCATCGTAGGCGTTCCTGTCTGTGATACAGCGTCAAGGGTAACCGCAGCCGTGGACTCCAAGCTGATAGTCCATGCTGCTGCAAACGTCGTCGAACTGTTCGTGCAGATGGTTGTTGTCTTGCAAACGTCCCCATCTGCTGACTCAGGGATCGAGACGTGGCTGCACGATCCGTTACAGCCATGCGGATCAGATGCCTATCATCTCGACTGCTAGTGATACGAGGCCGTTGGGATCCAGCACGGCGTTCCGTATTACCCTCCTGAACCCACCGATTCCATGTTACGCTAACAGTCATTGGATCTCGACCAACGCGAGCAGCAATGTCGCGGTACGATAAACCGCAATCGCGATAGGCTACAATCCGACCTTTATCAATGTCGGAAACGTGATGGTACGCATTTCTCCTCCTTACACGAAGCATCACAACAACTTTTCACCAGGTAACGGCGGTCAACTGCTGTTTGTGTATGAGAAATCGGTTGGAAACTTCCCTCATGTCTGCCCGTTGTAGGTGTCGCCACCGGCGCCAACTTTGTGTGAATCCTCTGAAAAGCTAATCATTTGCATATCACGGCATCTTCTTACTGTCGGTTAATTTTCGCGTCTGTAGCACGTCATCTTCGTGGTGGAGAAATTTTAATGGCCAGTAGTGTACATCATAAATTCTCCTATTGCTCAGCAACTTTGTCACGCATACATTTACATAGTTTTAACCAAATATCGCATTCTCATTTTACGTATGCTCTTCATTTACTCTGTGAGTCTCTCCAAAGCACTCATACAACCAAAACACGATAAAATAATAATTTTCCAAAGTACTTTTAATGAGGTAAGAAATCTGTGGTAAAGAACCTGAAGAAATTCCAGAAAATTAGATTATATGAACCGATCCTCTTGGTTGCAGTTACAATTGATACTACAATGAATACATTACAGCCTCTATACCTCAGTTTCACGATTCCCACACGGTTATTAAGTGCTTTAGGTAAAAATGTATATCTCCGAGAGTATCCCACCAATCTACCTACAGGGATTTTGTCAAAAAAGGCGTCTTTGTGCGGAGGTGTGACATCAACTTTAAGCGAAACAGCGGCCTAACCCTTAATAGTGCACGTAATCGGATGCTTGAAGTTGAAAGGCAACACAGGAATAAAGTGAGCTGTCCACTGTCTAGCGAAATCAACATCGCTATCGGCATCATCTTTGCTTGCATACGGATTTTCCGTGACTTCATGGTGCCTCAGTGACATAATTTGGGCACCTAAATAAAGTATCGAATGGCCTACAAAAAACTGCTGAAGATGCCGACGGGCCGGCCGGTGTGGCCGAGCGGTTCTAGGCGCCTCAGTCTGGAACCACGCGACCGCTACGGTCGCAGATCGAATCCTGCCTTGGGCATGGGTGTGTGTGATGTCCTTAGGTTAGTTAGGTTTAAGTAGTTCTAAGTTCTGGGGGACTGATGACCTCAGATGTTAAGTCCCATAGTGCTCAGAGCAATTTGAACCATTTTGATGCCGACGGAGGAAGTCATCG
This sequence comes from Schistocerca piceifrons, assembly GCF_021461385.2. NCBI lineage: Eukaryota > Metazoa > Arthropoda > Insecta > Orthoptera > Acrididae > Schistocerca > Schistocerca piceifrons. The sequence continues at coordinate 234,758,533 of NC_060143.1, forward strand.
AAGGCTTGAGCATGAACACAAATCTGACACGGTTAGAACTCGGTGAACCATTTATTGTAGCAACGTATTTCTTGTTTAGGTATAGAATAGGTGAAATTAGAGACCAGTTATGGGGACTTAATCGAGATGTTCACATTACAAATAGATTTATTCTAACTATGACAATATTTCACAAAGAAGTCGGTAGCGGTTGGTAATCACACATTCGTAATTATCGCACAAACGGTGCCAAAGGGATCGTTTGTGGATCTACGTTTACTAGAAAGTTTTTGCTTGTACAGTCGTATACATTCACTCGGTCAGATTTCGCTATTAGTGATGATGCAGCCTGCATACTCCGCAAGCCTCCTCTCTGGTGTGTGGCAGAGAGAACATTGTATAGCCCTGTCGCTTCTCCCCTATACTGGTCCAAGTCACAAATAGTGCGCAGGAAGAACGGTTATTGGTCAGCCTACGTGTGGGCTCGAATCTCTTTATTGCGAGATATACGTGGAAGGGTGCAAACCATCCGTTGACTCTTCCAGGACCGTATGTTGTCGGAATTTGAACAGGAAACCACTTCGTGTTGTTCGACGCCTCTCTTGCAGCGTGTCACTGGAGCTGGGTGAACACCTCCGTGACGCTTTCGCGCTAACTAAACGAAAGTGTGGCAAAGCACGCTGCCCTTCTTTGGATCTTCTCTGTTCCGTCTATCAGTTTTATCTAGCATTGGTCCCAGGCTGATGAACAATACTCAAGTTTCGGGTGGTGGAGGGTTTTTCTGGCTACCTTCTTCAAAGATGCACTGCACTTCGTGAGGATCCTTCCAATGAATTTCAATCTGAGATCTGCCTTTCCTGTTATTAGTTTTGTGTTGTCGCTGCACTTTAAATCGCTACGCACACATACTCGTAGATATTTTACACATGCTCTCCAATGTTTTAATCATACAATTACGGGACTCTCTGCCTATATGTTATATTTGTTTATGTTTAGCGTCAACTGCCAATCCGTGCACGAAACATCGGTCCTCTGCAGGGTTTCCCGCATTCCGCTCCACGTTTCTAGCGTGATTACTTCTCAGTATATAGTAGCACCATGCGGGGACAGCCTCACGGTGGTTTTAGCGTTATTCACTAGGTCACTTACATGGACTATATATTGTGAACAGTAACTGTCCTACAAAAATCGCTTGGAGTACGCACGACCCTTATCACAGATAAATATAATGTATTGCGAATACATAGAAAGAAGGATCCTTTATTGCATGATTATATGATAGCAGAACAAACACTGGTAGCAGTTACTTCTGTAAAATGTCTGGGAGTATGCGTACGGAACGATTTGAAGTGGAATGTTCATATAAAATTAATTGTTAGTAAGGCGGGTGCCACGTTGAGATTCGTTGGGGGAGTCCTTAGAAAATGTAGTCCATCAACAAAGTAGGTGGCTTACAAAACACTCGTTCGATCTATACTTGAGTATTGCCCACCAGTGTGGGATCCGTACCAGGTCGGGTTGACAGAGGAGATAGAGAAGATCCAAAGAAGAGCGGCGCGTTTCGTCACAAGGTTATTTGGTAAGCGTGATGGCGTTACGGGGTTGTTTAGCAAACTCAAGTGGCAGACTCTGCAAGAGAGGCGCTCTGCATCGCGATGTAGCCTGCTGTCCAGGTTTCGAGAGGGTGCGTTTCTGGATGAGGTATCGAATATATTGCTTCGCCCTACTTATACCTCCAGAGGAGATCACGAATGTAATATCAGTGAGATCCGAGCGCGCACGGAGGCTTTCCGGCAGTCGTTCTTCCAGCGAACCATACGCGACTGGAACAGGAAAGGGAGGAAATGACAGGGGCACGTAAAGTGCCCTCCGCCACACACTGTTGGGTGGCTTGCGGAGTGTAAATGTAGATGTAGAACTTACTTTTACGTTGGAAGATGTCTTTCTCTTAAGAATGACACGCTGTGTTCCATTTCCTAGGAACTCTTGAATACAGTCCCAAAAATGGTCTGATATTCCGTGCGTTTTTACGACAAAGCGGGAACTGTGTCAAGCGCCTTCTGGAAGTCAAGGAACACCGCATCAACCTTCGCGCCGTTCTCCATTGCCTTCTGCGTCTTGGGGACGAAGAGTGTGCGAGCTGGGTTAAAGGCGATCATTGTTTACAGAATCCATGTTGACTGCTGCAAAGGAGGTTTCCGTTACTCCAGAGAGGTCACATTACGCGAGCATAATACGTGTTCCGTGTCAGCGACATAGGCCTACAATTACTGTGAATTCTTGAAACACAACCATACTTTCGCCATTACCAGTGAACGATAACAATGAGACTTTTGTATAATCGTGAGTGCAAACGAAATACCGTGACCATGGCTGAAATCTAACAATTCCTCCCGTTACCAATACACAGGTCACAAAAACCAAAGTGAGCATGTTTTCTAGAGCCTGCCCATGTTTTTGAGCTTTTGTTCCACCTGATTCCCGAGCAGCGTTACGGTCTCTTTTACAGTGAGATAGGCGTGTGTATACGGGGTGCCCAAGAAGGAATGGTCAATATTCAAGGATACGACAGGACCCTTATTTGATGGAACAGACTTCATATGCCGTGCCCTATTCCGAATGGTTTCTGAGACAAAACACATTTAATGTACGTTGTTATTTATTTTCTTTATTATTCAATACACTGTCAGGTTTACACATGGGCACATGTAACCGTTACAACATACGTTTTACAAATTATCAATTGAAAATGCGTATTAAAGACATAATAACCCCTAAGTACCGTCGTACAGCCGCGACGGGTAGCCGCGCGCTCAGGGACACCTTGTCGCGGTCCGCGCGGTTCCCCCAGTCGGAGTTCGAGTTCTCCCTCGGGCATGGGTGTGTATGTCGTACTTAGCGTACGTTGCTTTAAGATACACTACTGGCCATTAAAATTTGTAACACCAAGACGAAATGCAGATGATAAACGCGTATTCATTGGAAAAATATATTATACTAGAACTCACGAGATTACGTTTTCACGCAATTTGGGTGCATAGATCCTCAGAAATCAGTACCCAGAACAACCACCTCTGGCCGTAATAACAGCCTTGATACGCCTGGGCATTGAGTCAAACAGAGCTTGGATGGCGTGTACAAGTACAGCTGCCCATGCAGCTTCAACACGATACCACAGTTCATCAAGAGCAGTGACTGGCGTATTGTGACGAGACAGTTGCTCGGCCACCATTGACCAGACGTTTTCAATTGATGAGAGATCTGGAGAATTTGCTTGTCAGGGCAGCAGTCGAACATTTTTTGTATCCAGAAAGGCCCGTACAGGACCTGCAACATGCGGTCGTGCATTATCCTGCTGAAATGTAGGGTTTCGCAGGGTTCGAATGAAGGGCAGAGCCACGGGTCGTAACACATCTGAAATGTAACGTCAACGGTTCAAAGTGCCGTCAATGCGAACAAGAGGAGACCGAGACGTGTAACCAATGCCACCCCATACCATCACGCCAGGTGATACGCCAGTATGGCCATGACGAATACACGCTTCCAATGTGCGTTCACCGCGATGTCGCCAAAAAAGGATGCCACCATCATGATGCTGTAAACAGAACCTGGCTTCATCCGAAAAATTGACGTTTTGCCATTCGTGCACCCAGGTTCGTCGTTGAGTACACCATCGGAGGCGCTCTTGCCTGTGATGCATTGTCAAGGGTAACGGCAGCCAAGGTCTCCGAGCTGATAGTCCATGCTGCTGCAAACGTTGTCAAACTATTCGTGCAGATGGTTGTTGTCTTGCAAACGTCCCCATCTGTTGACTCAGGGATCGAGACGTGGCTGCACGATCCGTTACAGCCATGCGGATAAGATGCCTGTCATCTCGACTGCTAGTGATACGAGGCCGTAGGGATCCAGCACGGCATTCCATATTACCCTCCTGAACCCACCGATTCCATATTCTGCTAACAGTCATTGGATCTCGATCAACACGAGCAGCAATGTCGCGATACGATAAACCGCAATCGCGATAGGCTACAATCCGACCTTTATCAAACTCGGGAACGTGACGGCACGCATTTCTCCTCCTTACACGAGGCATCACAGCAACGTTTCACTAGGCGACGCCGGTCAACTGCTGTTTGTGTATGAGAAATCGGTTGGAAACTTTCCCCATGTCAGCACGTTGTAGGTGTCACCACCGGCGCCAACTTTGTGTGAATGCTCTGAAAAGCTAATTATTTGCATATCACAGCATCTTCTTCCTATCGGTTAAATTTCGCATCTGTAGCCGTCATCTTCGTGGTGTAGCAATTTTAATGACCAGTAGTGTAGATTAGGTAGTGTGTAAGCTTAGGGACCGGTGACCTCAGAAGTTTGGTCACAGAAGAATATACCACAAATTTTCGAATTTCTATTGTCGTACACATTACATAATAGCTGTTGTATCGTTCACAATAAATGTTCCAATATCCCACCATCAACTTCAGTGCATTTGTGCGCTCTTGGAAGAACATGCTGAGTTGCTTGTCTGAGTGCCTCTGCACGTTCCCTGATGAGGACAGCAGCGTCCATGATGCGACCAAGCAGTTCATCTCAAGAATTCACCCTTCGTTCGTACACCTCAGACTTCAACACCATAAACAAAGATCTAATGGCGTAACGTCTGGCGATCTTGGTGGCCAGTTCTATCACCACGATCAGGCTTGAGGTCAGGGTAGGTGGGTTGCGAAGTTCTCGCAGAAGTCTGCAAAAATTTGGACGGGCCACGTCATGCTGGAAGTACGTTGCAGTCCGCGTGGCCAAAGAAACGTCCTCGATATGTAAACAAACGAATTAAAAAATAAGTAAATAAAGTTCCTTTGTCCCGTTTGTTCACTCTTCAAGCCCAAGGTCAAATATACAGAGAATGGGTTCATTCTGAACAGTTCAGTGATAGGGTTATTCTCATCTGAATCGACAGCAAGCCGACACCAATGATAATTTAGGTATACATGCCGGCGTCGCTAGCAGAGGATGAAGAGATAGAGAAAGCATATGTGGATACTGAACAGGCAATTCAGTACTTAAAGGGAGATGAAAATATAATAGTCCTGGGTGGTTGGAATGTGGTTGTAAGAAGGGGGAGGGGGAGGAGTAGAAGAAAGGGTTACCAGAGAATGTGGACTAAATTTCATCTAGTAACAGCGAATACTCTGTTCAAGAATCACAATAGGAAGGGATATGCCTGGGAAAGGCTGGGAGATACTGAAAGATTTCAGTTAGATTACGTCATGGTCAGGCAGAGATTTCGAAATCAGATAATGGATTGTAAGGAGTACGCCGAAGCAGATACACACTCAGATCACAATTTAGTAGTGATGATGAGTATGCTAAAGTTTAAGAGACTAGTGAGGAAGAACCAACGCGCAAAGAAGTGGGATACGGAAGTACTAAGCAATGGAGAAAATAGGCCTAAGTTCTCTGAGGCTGTAGATACTGCAATAAGGAATAACTTAATAGGCAGCTCAGTTGAAGAGGAATGCACATCTCTAAAAAGGGCAATCACAGAAGTTCGAAAGAAAAACATAGGTACAGAGAAGGTAATGCGAAGAGACCATGGGTAGCACAAGAAATATTTCCGTTGATCGACAAAAGAAAGAAGTACGAAAATGTCCAGAAATACAAGTCACTTATTAATGAAATAAATAGGAAGTGAACGGAAGTTAAGACGAAATGGATGCATGAAAAATGTGATGAAATCGAAAAAGAAATGTTTGTCGGAAGGATTGACTCAGCATACAGAAAAGTCAAAATAAACTTCGGTAAAATTAAAATCAATGCGGGTAACATTAAGAGTGCAATTTTCCACTGTTAAATGCAAACGAACGAGTGGACAGATGGAAAGAGTGCATTGAAAGCCTCTATGAGGGGATAGACTTGTCTGATGACGTGATAGAAGAAGAAAAAAAAATGGTTCAAATGGCTCTGAGCACTATGGGACTTAACTGCTGTGGCCATCAGTCCCCTAGAACTTAGAACTACTTAAGCCTAACTAAGGACATCACACACATCCATGCCCGAGGCAGGATTCGAACCTGCGACCGTAGGGGTCACGCCGCTCCAGACTGTAGCGCCCAGAACCGCACGGCCACTCCGGCCGGCGACAGAAGAAGAAACAGGGATCTATATAGAAGAGAGAAGGGATCCAGTAATAGACTCAGAATTTGAAAGAACTTTGGAAGAATCAAGATCGAATAAGGCAGAAGGGATAGATAACACTCAATCAGAATTTCGGCAGTCATTGGGGTAAGTGGCAACAAAACGACTATACACGCTGGTGTGTAGAATTTATGAGTCTGAATTTCGTAAAAACATCATCCACACAATTCTGAAGATTGCAAGAGCCGGCAAGTGCGAGAATTATCATACAAACAGCTTAACAGCTCATGCGTCCAAGTTGCTGACAAGAAAAATATATAGAAGAAGATTGAGAATATGTTAGAGGACGATCAGTTTGGCTTTAGGAAAGGTAATTCTGACGTTGCTGTTGATAATGGAAGCTAGACTAAAGAAAAATCAAGACAAGTTCACAGGATTTATCAATCGGAAAAAAAGTGTTCGATAATATCAAATGGAGCAAGTTGGGCGAAATTCAGAGGAAAATAGGGGTAGGCTATAGGGAAAGACTGGTAATATACGATAAGTTCAAGAACCAAAAGAGAACAATAAGGGTGGAAGACCAAGAACAAAGTGCCCGGATTAAGAAGTGTTTGAGACAGGAATGTCTTTCACCCCTCCTGTTCAATATATAAGGTGTCCCATTTATCTTGACCACCCTAAAAACTGTTTGATCAAATGCAAATTACAATATTTTCAAGAAAATGTTCTTTAGCCGTCAGTGGGACATCAATCAGCATGATTGTCTTCGTTGTAGCTTTGTTTTTTCAAAGATATGAACAGCGGTATAACTTTTTTAAATGGCGCCCAATATTTTTTATTCGGTAATTAAAAAAAATGTTCAAATGTGTGTGAAATCTTATGTGACTTAACTGGTAAGGTCATCAATCCCTGCGCTTACACACTACTTAACCTAAATTATCCTAAGGACAAACACACATACCCATGCCCGAGGGAGGACTCGAACCTCCACCGGGACGAGCCGCACAGTCCATGACTGCAGCGCCTTAGATCGCTCGTTTCGATCATTCATTTCCTGTCCTAAAGACCCATTCAAAAATGTATCATAGTGTACCATTCACAGAAACACAACGTTATTAATTACATAACACAACATTGACTATGAGCCCGGGATCACAAACTCGTCCACTTGCTGGAGTTGTCAGAAAACAAATGAAAACCAAGTAAAAACATAACACAAAATTGAATTTGACTCTCCTGCACCATTGCCCAGGAGTAGAACATTCAAAGGTGCTCAAAGTGGTGACCCTGGACACCAATACACTGGTGCACTCGATTGAATGAAAGAATTATTGACTGCTTCCATTGTTGCCTGCTGAAGAGAATTACAAGCAAGCACGATACGTTCCTGCATATCCTCTGCAGTTGTAGGAATATTGCGATAGACAACGTCTTTAACGCATCTCCAAAGAAGAAAGTCCAGAGGATTTCCATTAGAAGACCTAGCAGGCCAAGTAACTGTTACTCTTCGACCAACCCATCTGGCAGGATACATTCGGTTCAGAACACGACGTGCACGCAAGGCATTATGTGCTGGACATCCATCGTGTTGATTCCTCATAAGCATTCTGGTTCTTAGCGGCACTTCATCCAGAAGAGGAGGAAGAATTAGTCTGAGGAAATTGGCATACGCCGTTCCGTTTAGACTACCATTGATGAAATAAAATGGTTCAAATGGCCTTGAGCACTATGGGACTTAACTTCTGAGGTCACAGTCCCCTAGAACTTAGAACTACTTAAACCTAACTAACGTAAGTACATCACACACATCCATGCCCGATGCAGGATTCGAACCTGCAACCGTAGCGGTCGCGCGGTTCCAGACTGAAGCGCCTAGAACCGCTCGGCCACAGCAGCCGGCATTTGATGAAATAAGGGAAAATAATTGTAGTACCAAGCATCCCACACCAGTCATTAACTCTCCATTGACGCTGATGTTCAACTTGTCTAAGCCATCGTCGGTTGTCGCTGAACCAATAATGCACGTTTCTGGTATTTACATGTCCTTTGTTTGAGAAGAAACATTCATCAGTAAAGAGAACATTGGAGAAGAACTTCGGATTGGCGAGGATTTGCTGTTTTGCCCACTGACAGAACTGTACACGATTCTGGAAATCATTCCCATTCAATTATTGATGTAGGTGTACATGGTAAGGACGGAACCGATGACTCACATGTGGATTCACAGCAACGGAGGCGAGAACAGTAACTTCGGCAGCTTCGTCTATGTGAGTGCTACGACGATTGCGTTGTCGTGGGTTGAAACTTCCCGTTTTCTGAAGCGTCGCAACGGGACGAGAAAACATCCGTCGGGAAGATGTGTTCTTGTCAGGATATCCCTCTCTGTACAGTTCCGCTGCCTGCGTAGCATTTCGCCTACCTTCAGCAACAACAATAAAAGAAACGTTACGTCGATGCAGTTTGTAGGAAGAACAGCCGTTACTGTATACCTACTCAATACAACAGTATTTAAAAGGACTAAGCTACTGTACTAAATGTACCCGTACATAAGAAAACAGTATTGCGATTACTGTTCTGCTAACTTACGTTAACCATAGATGAGTAGCATTTCTACCTTCTCTTCGTTGGTGTACATTCTACTCACACAACTCTTCAACTGACAATGGTTGACGGAATGACGGGCGTGCATTATGCTTATATTTACATTTGTCCTCTGTCAACGTCAGCATGTGGATGTGTTCCATTACCCCGAGTACCTGCACTAAGCACTGGGGGTGTCGACGTCAGTGTTGTGTTATGTAATTAATAACGTTGTATTTCAGTGAATGGTACACTGTGATACATTTTTGAATAGGTCTTTAGGAGAGGAAATGAATTACCGAATAAAAAATAACGGGTGCCATGTAAAAAAGTCATACCGCTGTTCATATCTTTGTAAAAAACAAAGCTACAACGAAGGCAACCATGCTGATCGATGTCCCCCTGACGGCTAAAGAACATTTGCTTGAAACATTTTGTAATTTGCATCTGGACACACAGTTATTTAGGGTGGTCAATATAAATGGGACACACTGTATACATCCAAGGAGCAATGATGGAGAAATAAGTTCAAGAATGGAATTAAAATTCAAGATGAAAGGATATCAGCGATAAGATTCACTAATGATATTGTTGTCCTAAGTGAAAGTGAAGAAGAATTACGTGATGTGTTAAATGGAATGAACAGTCTAAGGAATATAGAATATGGAATGAGAATAAATCGAATAAGAAATGAGAAGAAGCAGAAATGAGAACAGCGAGAAACGAATTGGAGAACACGAAGTAGATGAAGTTAAGGAGCTGTACTACCTAGGAAGCATAATAACCCATGACGAACGGACCAAGGAGGACATAATAGGCTGACTAGAACTGACGAAAAGGACGTTCCTGGGGAAGAGAAGTCTACTAGTATCAAACGTAGGTCCTAATTCGAGGAAGAAATTTCTGAGAATGTACGTTTGGAGCACAGTATTGTTTGGTAGAGGAACATGGACTATGGGAAAACTGGAAACGAAGAGAATCTAAGCATTTGAGATGTGGTACTACAGAGGAATATTGAAAATTAGGTGGACTGATTAGGAAAGGAATGAGGAGGTTCTCTATAGAATCGGCGGTAAAAGGAATATTTAAAATTAGTTCTACTGGTTGCTGCATATTTGGTAATTTTATGGTTTACGGTCGCTGCACGACTTGGTAACCACATGGAGCCCACCATTCAAAAGGAATATTTGTAAAATGCTGACAAGAAGAAGAGACAGTATCATAGGACATCTGTTAAGATACCACGGAATAATTCCATCGTCCTAGAGGGATCAGTAGAGGGTAAGGGTTGTCGAGGAAAACAGAGATTGTAATACATCCTGCAAATAATTAGGGTTGCCACAGGAAAGGAATTCTTTTTTGGCCGGATCAAACCAGTCAAAAGAGTGATGACTCAAAAAAAAATCTGACAAACCATTCGAAATCTGAAAAACCATTCCAAATAGGGTATGTGTCCATATGGTTTTTTTTTTTTTTTTTTGCTTCAAATGAACATTCCTATCATACCCCTAAATATTTACTATTCCTCCTCGGACATCTTGTATACTGTGACACATGTGTGCATTGCATACACTTACGAAACAAAAGTGGAACTAGCGTAGAAGGAATCCTTCTTCCTTAATGAAGAATAGGAAACTTATCTCGTACTAGATACGCATGATCAACACTGTGGCAACCTTGAGTTTCCGCATGACAAACATCGTCAGCAGTATAACCGGGTTATGAGTCACGTGGGATATTCCGGCTTAGCGCATACATTGTTTCAGCGCGCTACCCACACACCTTGATACGGGCACAATCTGCGGTTGTTTCCTGCTGTTATGTGCGATGCGTGCACCGCAGACATGCGAGTCACGATCTCGATACAAACTGCTCCTGAAATGGTTTTACACCACCTTCATGACGTGAACTTTTTTTTCAGATCGGAAATGTCTATCTCAAGACTCTAGACAATAGGAAAAAGGTAGCAGAAGCAATCTGTGTAGTAAAGTGCAGTTGAGCAGAGCACTCTTATGTCTGGAATCGTGAACGCGACAATACAATTCGTGTACGCTGTTCAGTCCTCTCCGAGTGCCTCGAACGGTACTTTGAAGTTTGGGCCATGCGCACATTGTCATTTTACTGCAAGAAGCCTTCTCGGTACGAGAAGTTCCCTGCCCAATTGATGCAGGAAAGACTGGAGTAATGCCGACGTACCAGAGAATACCGACCCCATTGTTGGCGTCGTAGGCAGCAGGAGATGGTGCAGCAGCCATAGAGGCATAACAAGGGGAGCTGCCGTGACGTCACCAACTTGAAGCGGACGCCTGCCGAGGTAGTAGGGCTAAACATTAGCTTCTAGTGGAAGTGTTTTGGAAAACAGCAGCTTGAATCATTTACAGGTGTACCACTCATTTTTATTATAGTGTAAATTACGAGGGTCACTCATTCTGCATGTGTGAAAGTTTTACAGTGTGTAGATACATCCTTCCCACTGGTTTTCAAACTTAGTTCACCTGTTCCCATGAGTGGCGCTATCACGGCATATCTTCAAGATGGCTGCTACACTTGACGTTCGTCAGAAGCAACGTGCTGTTATAGAATTCCTGTGCTGTGAAAACGAGACAGTGGGAAACATCCACAAGAGGAACAAAAAGGTGTATGGAGATGCTGCTGTCGATCGCAGTACAGTTAGTCGGTGGGCACGCAGGTTACGTGATGACAGCGGGCACGGCAATATTGAGGATTGTCCTCGCAGCGGCAGGCCTCGTACTGCACAAACTCTAGACAATGTGCAGAGAGTTAACGAATTGGTGACTGCTGACAGACGCATCACAGTGAGCGAACTGTCAGGCTACGTTGGGACAGGAGAAGGAAATGTTTGCAAGGTACTGAAAGTGTTGGCGTTAAAAAAGATTTGTGCCATAGGGGCTCCCAGGATGTTGACAGTGCCTCACAAACAAACAAGAAAAACGGTATGGAGCGAACTTTTGGAACAGTACGAGAATGGTGGAGATGAATTTCTTGGAAGAATTGTGACAGGTGATGAAACATGGCTCCATCATTTTTCACCAGAGACGAAGAGGCAATCAATGGAGTGGCATTACGCAAATTCACCCAAGAAAAAGAAATTCAAAACCACACCTTCTGCTGGAAAAGTTGTGGCTATGGTGTTTTTCGATTCCGAAGGACTCTTGCTTGTGGACATCATGCCAAGTGGAACCACCATAAAGTCTGATGCATATGTGACGACACTGAAGAAACTTCCAGCTCGACTGAGTCGTGTTCGATCACATCGGCAAAACCAGGATGTTTTGCTGTTGCACGACAATGCACGACCACATGTCAGTCAAAAAACCATGGAAGCGATCACAAAACTCGGATGGGCAACACTGAAAAATCCACCTTACAGTCCTGACCTGGCTCCATGTGACTATCATCTCTTTGGGAAACTGAAAGACTCTCTTCGTGGAACAAGTTTTGAAGATGGTGACTCCCTTGCGCACGCTGCCAAACAGTGGCTCCAACAGGTTGGTGCAGAATTTTACCGTGCGGGTATACAGGCGCTGGTTCCAAGATGGCGTAAGGCAGTTGCGAGGGGTGGAAATGATGTGGAGAAATGAAAATATTGTTTCTAAAGGATGTATCTACTCACTGTAAAACTTTCAAACATGTAGAATAAAAGATGGATTTTAAAAAAATAGTGTGCATTTCTTTTGGAGTGACCCTCGTATAATGGAATCACATTTCGTTCGTAAGTGAACTCGTTCAAACGATATTTTCTTTATATTTATGTATTTCTGTTGCACTGTTTACCTCTATTGTAGTGGTCTTATTCTTGTAATTTGACTTTAGATTTCCTATTAATACACCCTGAAGTGCGCTCTGGTTGAACATTGTGAGAAGGAAATGTTGCAAACCGCTCAGACAGAGTAAAATGTGTTTTCGGTATTTTCGGGAAGAGGACACGAACGAAACATCAATTTCGTCAATCCGTATTAAGGTAAATGCTGGATTATGAAAGCAGCCTTTTCACATCAGATGCTTCCGGTCTTGGTTATTCTAAACGTGTAACAAAAAGAAAGTTACATCACCTAGGCCTAATGCATAGTATTACTCGCACAAACATCCCTTGAATACCAGAAAAAAATCTGGAAATGCCTTCCTGACACCGCACTGTAATATTTACTACTTAAAATAAGTGTTAGGTGGACACGACAGAAATTAAGAACAGTAGTCTGCTAATGTTTAAGGTCTACTAATGTAGCGGCGCCGGCTTCAAAGCAACGTTCAGTGTTAAAGTCGGTAGTGTTTCCTACCTTTATTATACCAACATGGCTGCAGTATAGCGGAAGATGTCAGAAGAAGTGTGGAGGCGACTAGTTATCGTAAACGACAGTCTTACTGTGGCGCTGAAAATTATATTTTATTGAATTTTGATGTTATTTTTAGTTTATGCTTAAATTGAGGTAAGTGTTTAAATGCTTTTTTAATGGTAATAACTACTATGTAGGTAGACGCTATGTCTTCTGGTGTGTCTTTTAGCACGGTTTTTGTAAATTTTCGAGCAGTAGCAAAGCCAAGTCTGATCTCCGACATGATATCTGAGTGAGCTAATATCGACAGAAGATGGTTGGTTGGTTAGTTTGGGGGAAGAGACCAAACAGCGAGGTCATCGGTCTCATCGGATTAGGGAAGGACGGAGAAGGAACTCGGCCGTGCCCTTTCAAAGGAACCATCCCGGTATTTGCCTGGAGTGATTTAGGGAAATCACGGAAAACCTAAATCAGGATGGCCGGACGCGGGATTGAACCGTCGTCCTCCCGAATGCGAGTCCAGTGAGCTAGCCATATCGACAGAAGAATACGGGGCAATGTCGACAGGGTATCGACATGTCCCCAACCTACAAACTTCAGAAAAGAATTGTTTACCCTTCAGTAAGGTCATAAATCTAGTTTCAGATGGCGAGGACAAGAAAAAGGAAATCAGAATGGGCTAAATAGATTGAAGAAACCCTGAAGGAAGCATTAAGTTTAGTGAAGTCAGGGAGATCTGAACAGCATATCAAAGGAGCTGAACATACTAAAAATTACACTTTGTAATCTGTTAAAATCAAATTCAGACAAGGAATCCTCCTTGGCGAAAAGACATAGTCTTACTACTGAACAAAAAAAAGGTCAGCCACGTGACTACTTTATTCTAGAGCAGTTCTTTGGTTGAGTTGCGGTGAATTTCTAATGACACTGCCCAAAGACTAGTCCTTAAGCACAGCTTAATGATTGAGGAACAGTAGATTTGTAATTATAAAGAAATAAATTCTAAAACAATCTTACGAAACCCATCGAAGAAGTATTTCAATAAAACTGAAGTTGATTTATTTTTTTCCAGCTGGAACACAGTTTTCTAAAAAAGTGCTGTGAACGTATTTTGATACATGGAAAATTGTACTGAAATGCAGGAGGATCTGCAACGAATTGACGCATGGTGCAGGGAATGGCAATTGAATCTCAATGTAGACAAGTATAATGTGCTGCGAATACACAGGAAGAAAGATCCTTTATCATTTAGCTACAATATAGCAGGTCAGCAACTGGAAGTAGTTAATTCCATAAATTATCTGGGAGTACGCATTAGGAGTGATTTAAAATGGAATGATCATATAAAGTTGATCGTCGGTAAAGCAGATGCCAGACTGAGATTCATTGGAAGAACCCTAAGGAAATGCAATCCGAAAACAAGGGAAGTAGGTTACAGTACACTTGTTCTCCCACTGCTTCAATACTGCTCACCGGTGTGGGATCCGTACCAAACAGGGTTGATAGAACAGATAGAGAAGATCCAACGGAGAGCAGCGCGCTTCGTGACAGGATCATTCAGTAATCGCGAAAGCGTTACGGAGATGATAGGTAAACTCCAGTGGAAGACTCTGCAAGAGAGACGCTCAGTACCTCGGTACGGGCTTTTGTAGAAGTTTCGAGAACATACCTTCAAATCATATGTGCGTGACATCTTATGGGACTTAACTCCTAAGATCATCAGTCCCTAAGCTTACACACTACTTAACCTAATTTATCCTAAGGACAAACACACACACCCATGCCCGAGGGAGGACTCGAACCTCCGCCGGGACCAGCCGCAAAGTCCATGACTGCAGCGCCTCGGACCGCTCGGCTAATCCCGCACGGCGAACATACCTTCAGCGAGGAGTCAAGCAGTATATTGCTCCCTTCTACGTATATCTCACGAAGGGACCATGAGGATAAAATCAGAGAGATTAGAGTCCACACAGAGGCATACCGACAATCGTTCTTTCCACGAACAATACGAGACTGGAATAGAAGGGAGAACCGACAGAGGTACTCAAAGTACCCTCCGTCACACACCGTCAGGTGGCTTGCGGAGTATGGATGTAGATGTAGATAATAAAATGTGTTACTTTCTTAGAACGGGATTTTTATTCTGTGTGTATATCATATTATTGGTATCACCCTGTAAGTTTACTCAGGGCAATACCGACAGGATGTAGACTTCAGAAAATGCTTATATAGCTCCGAATGTATTCAACATTTTGCGAGTTTTCTGGTACAGTAATACACCTAACTTTCCTGTGCCATGAACTTTTCCGTAGAAATGACATATTCTAAACTAAATCGAAAAATCTCTTAAGAACTCGGTGTTCCACTAGTCTCCCTAACACCAAGGCAACCTCATTAGAACGCTGAACCGCTACTGTGAGACACAAAATATTACTATGACGGTCACTCCAAAACAAATGCATAACTTTTATTCAACATCTTTGTTATTCACAGAGGTTTCCGCAATTCGAGCTGTCGTAGAGCTCCGTCAAGATGGCTACAGCAGTTGAGGTTCGTCTGAAGCAACGTGCTGGTATAGAGTTCTCGTACTGTGACAATGAGACAGCGACAAACATTCACAAGAGACTGGAGAAGGTGTACGACGATGACGCCGTTGGTCTCAGTACAGTTACTCGTTGGGCTTGTCAGAGCTGCTAAGCAGAGGCTGGTCCTGATTTCTAACGTGCAGGTGCACAGGTTTACTTCCATAGTGGTGAGAGGCAGTGGAAACGGAAGAAGATTAGGTGGAAAAATGATATTTTGTCTCTGAACATTATATGCGCATACTACAAAAATAACAGAGATATGTATAATAAATTGAATGTTTAAAAAAACATTGGGCGTTTATTTTGGAGTGAACGTCGCTTCTACCTCTTAGCTGTCGCCCGCGCTCAAGAACACCAGCTGTTACCTACAGATGGTGACTCATAGGAGAACGGAGTAGAACTGAGAGATGATGCCTTTTCGGGGGCAACTGGGAGGGCTATGTTGAACAACATTGACGGTAAAACAAATCGCAGCACTACAAAATAATTAATGTTGAGTAATGAAATTCCGGGCATTCATTTGTCTACGATGGTTCCCTCGAAAGGGCACGGACACGTTCCTTCTCATTCCTTTCCTAATCCGAGCTAGTACTCTGTCTCTAATGACCTCGTAGTCGACGGGACATCTCCTCCTAGTCCACTTGTCTAGGTAACATATTTAAGTGATTAACATTGTAAGATCACATGTTAATGTAAGGCGAGTGATAGACCATAGCAGATATGAAATGCTGGTACGTTAATGACCGGTTTAACCGCCAGAATGTTGAATGCAAGCGTGCATGCATTGGGTTCTGCAGGTGCCGGGTGTCAGTTTGTGGGGTGAAGTTCCGTACCTGCAGCACATGGTCGGTCAACACAGGGACGGTTAATGCTGGCTGTGGATGACACAGGAGTTGCCGTCCGATCATGTCCTACATGTTCTCGATAGGAGACAGATCTGGTGATCGAGCAAGCTGAGACAACATGTCGACACTGTGTGGAGCGTGTTGGGTTACAACAGCAATATGTGGGCGAGCGTTATTCTGTTGGAAAACACCCCCAGCAACGTTGTTCATGAATGCGAGATAACTAAGAGAATTGTCCTACTGTCATGCAAAATTGCACCTCAGACCATAACTCCAGGTGTAGGTCGAGTGTGTGCGGCATGCAGACAGGTTGGTTTCATGACCTCAACTGGCCTCCTTCTAACGAACGACTTTCATCAGAAGACAAAACAGACGTCCACCCTGCCCTCCAATGAGGTCTTGCTTGACACTACTCGAGTTGCAAATAGCTGCAAATGGCGGGGGTTTTGGGCTCCGTGGAGTGCACGCTACAGGGCGTCTGGCTCAGAGCTGTCCTTCAAGTAATCGATTTGTAACAATTCGTTGGGTCGCTGTGGCTGCGGTAAGGCAACTCCTGGAAAGTATCTTAGATCATTGGCATTGGATACTCTTCACCGACGAGTACAGGGTTGGTGGACAGGTGCCGTGCAGTCGCTCGGACTCAGTGTCCCATGTTTTAGGCCGGTAAGTGAAATGACGGTATGGCATTTTTAGCTGAGAGACCCCATCTGTGGTTGTTCGGTCGTCTGGTGCAAGTCTTTCTATTTGACTACACTTCGGCGACTTGCGCTTCTTTGTGATGAAGATGAGATGTAATGATCAGGACAAAACAAACGTCCAGTCTCCGAGAGAATAAAATACCCAATCCGACTGGCAATCGACATTGGAACCACGCAGTACAAAGGCAACGATGCTGCAAGCTTTCTATAAAATGTTGTCTGTATGTGAGAGAAAACTGAATATAAAGGGTGTAACAAAAATGTACGCCGCAAATTGCAGGACACATTCCTCACACGTAGACGAAGAAATTATGCTATATGAACATGAGTCTGCAAACGCTTTGTTCCCGTGTTACAGCACATTTTCTCAATCTAATTAATCATCAGAAACACATACGAACAGGTCACGCGAGCATCCCACATGCAATTCTTTCTCACAGGAGATGCTGAATATGCCCTCCGTGGGCAGTGATGCATGCATCAAACCGTAGTCGTAATGAACCTCGGATGCGCAGATGTACCCCTAGAGTATTGTGTATGGTTTCGCAGCCTTCCATAATATGGGCACTAAGACTCTGAACACGTTGTACTGCAGTTCCATACACAAGAGCTTTCAAATTACTTCAGAAATGAAAGTCCAGTGAGTTTTGTTCCGGAGAGCGTGGAAGCCAAGCATTCGGTCCTTCTCTATCTGTCCATCTGTCACCGGATCCGTTATTAGAAGCCGACGGACATTAACACTAAAATGAGGAGATATTGCGGGGTGATGTGAGAATGAGTTTCGTGTGGTATGCTTGTGCGTTCTGGTCGTATGTGTTATCCATCATTAATGAGTTGAGGGAAATGAGTTGTAACATTGAAACAAAGCGTTTCCAGACTCATGTTCATAAAACACAATGTGTTCATCTACGTGTCAGGAATGTGTCATGCAATTTGTGCCATACATTTTTGTTACACACTGTATTCATTTCAGAAACTCTCTCCTCATATAACTGGAACATTAGGTATTGTATTCAATTGCAGAGCACAACTGATTGTTGGTTGGTCCTATGTTGCGCATGTTAAACGTGTCGTGAAGTAAAACTGTAAACTTCATGAAATACAAAATTCGGGGTAAACAAAATGAATCTAACTAAAGGCCAAAAAAACTAACTGCATCCTCAATGAAAACTATACAACTAAAACTCAGTAACGAACTCATTATGCACGTTGCGTGATCTGAAGTGAAATATTAGATTTGGAGTACTCATAACAATAAGTTAATGCTTCACTCAGAAGAAAATAGCTGTTTGAAATTGCCAACAGCGTTCCCTGAAAAATACTGTACTTGCTAGGACGACACCTGACAATCCTGACTACACACTGTTTGCACAAAAGTGCAAAGTGAGGTCTGTCCTGAAATAAAAGTGACCCATCTCCTGCTCAGCACGCTGCTTTTGTATCTGGAGTACCGATGTTCTCGAAAGCAAATACAAATCAGCAAATTCAGCAGCTAAAGATAAATAATCTACTCTAAATTTTTTGTTAGAAACAACCTGTTGCATCATGTGGCGTAAGGCGCGATGCACACACGATAAAAAAAATCAAAACTTTTTAATTAATCAAGGATATGGGTTTTACTGTAAAGAAAATCAATGAGGAATCAAACTCAGATTATTGAGAAAAGGCAGCACAACATAAGAAGACTCTAACAATTACAAAACTCTCATTACAAAAGTTACAAACATACCTTTAAAATTCCTCCAAACTCTTCTCCATCAATATAAGTAACAAGAAAGTATTAAATGATTTTTCATCTCCGCAATAAAGTACTGCTGATAGATTCTCCCAGATTCACAAATAACCGACATCTTTCTCTGAAAAAACTCAATTGCTCGCCACTATGAGCCAAATAAAAATGTCCAAGCGTTGCACAACTGGCTTACTAACAAGTCAACTACAGATAAATCTAAAGACAGAAAATTTGGAAATTTGTAGTAAGTTTTTATGGAACCAAACTGCTGTTGTCATCGGTCCCTAGGTTTCACACTACTTAATCTAACTTAAATCAGCTTACGCTAAGGACAACACACACGCCCCTACCTGAGGGGGGGGGGGGGGGGGGGACTCGAACCTCCGACGGCGGGAGCCGCGCAAACCGTGGCAGCTCGCCTTAGACCGTGCGGCAACTCCGCGCGGCTCTAAACACACAGGGGTCTTATTCACTACTCATGCAGTGCGCTCATTCGTCTTTGTCTCAGTACAGTAAAGGGGAATTATTTACAATAGCAGAAAACGTATGAGAACTTTACAAAGGTAACCACGAGAGTACGTACGAGCTCCGACTGTAGGCGGGTATTATGTGCGAATGTCGGTCGCCTCGCTTCGCTATTGAAGGTTGTGCAGTAACTTTGAACCAACTGCCCAGCCCTAAGGTCAACATACAAGACGATAATGCATCAGCACACTACACCCACCTTGTGAACATCTTTCTTCAGTAGGTGGGAATCAACCGAGTGGAACAGCCTGCGGTAACTGCTGACATTAAAACGACTGGGCATGCCTGAAGCCAGTTGAAACTTCTCTGGAACGTCATTGCACGCTATATGACCTAAACAGTGAGACAACCTCGAGTAGCAACTATTCGACTATCTTCTGGACGACATACCATGGTGGCTCTAAGCATGTTACAATGGAGGGGGTGGAACAACGCGATGCTATATGTTACCCAGCAGCAGATATTGATTCTTCAGATGTGCACTTTCGGAAATACAGAGGTTATCATTTTCTTCTGGGCGGGTATCACAACCTCAATAAATTTGAGAAAAGACACCATTCCATCAAGCTGTATTTTAAAACTGCTTTATTCAACACTAATAGTTTCGAGTTTAGCCATTTTCAGGTGCGTCTAAAACGAGAGGAGGTCGATATTTCCTCATCTGTTGTAGATGCACTTCAAAATGGACCATGCCCGCTACTAGCAGTGCTGAATAAAGTACGGTTTTGAAACAGAGCCAGGTGGTATGATGCCTTTTCTCATAATGGAAGTGCTTTGGTTATTATTTCGTCTTTATTTTACTCTAAAGTTATTCTTTTATTATGTTTCATAAGGCTTACTCGGTTATCCATTGTCCCCCGTGAATGTAATCCGCCGGCCGGAGTGGCCGAGAGGTTCTAGGCGCTTCAATCTGGAACCGCGCGACCGCTACGGTCGCAGGTTCGAATCTTGCCTCGGGCATGAATGTGTGTGATGTCCTTAGGTTAGTTAGGTTTAAGTAGTTCTGAGTTCTAGGGGACTGATGACCTCAGAAGTTAAGTCCCATAGCGCTCAGAGCCATTTTTTTAATGTAATCCCACATACGATCGCAAATATGCAAATGGAGAAACTGTTTTCTGAGCAGTTTAGATTAGTCTGTCTCAGCCAGTCAAAACGGCCTACAAATGTTGTGGTGTCACCGCCAGACACCACACTTGCTAGGTGGTAGCCTTTAAATCGGCCGCGGTCCGTTAGTATACGTCGGACCCGCGTGTCGCCACTGTCAGTGATTGCAGACCGAGCGCCGCCACACGGCAGGTCCAGAGAGACTTCCTAGCACTCGCTCCAGTTGTACAGCCGACTTTGCTAGCGATGATTCACTGACAAATTACGCTCTCAATTGCCGAGACGATAGTTAGCATAGCCTTCAGCTACGTCATTTGCTACGACCTAGCAAGGCGCCATTATCAATTGCTATTTATCTTGTGATGCATGTACCGTCAGACCGATGTTCACCAATTATGGATTAAAGTTAAGTATTCCAGCAGCTACGTACTTTATTTGCTAGTCTCAATTACTTTACCTGTTCCAGAGCTCACGCCAGCCTGCATGAGCTTAAACGCGTGCCTTTCGGCTATCTCATAGTGGCTTGGCTGTCTTGCCAAGTCACAACAAATGTATCGATCCAATACAGTCAGCGAGTCTGAAAGAGACAGCTTTGCAATAGTGAAACATGTTAACGTTTTGCCACTTCCAGTCTGCGCAGAACCTTATGTGTAGCGCCGGCCGGGGTGCCCGAGCGGTTCTAGACGTTACAGTCTGGAACCGCGCAACCGCTACGGTCGCAGGTTCGCATCCTGCCTCGGACATGGATGTGTGTGATGTCCTTAGGTTGGTTAGGTTTAAGTAGTTCTGAGTTCTAGGGCACTGATGACCTCCGAAGTCAAGTCTCATAGTGCTCGGAGCAATTTGAACCTTATGTGTAGCTGTTTCTGGGAGACGTAATCCTCCGAAGCTCTCACCTTCAACAATTGTCCGTCACCTTAGCTGTGTGGTTAGCGCGTCTAACTGCTATTCAGCGGGCCCGGATTTCATTCTCGGATCGGAGATTTTCTCCGCTGGGCGACTGGGTGTTGTGTTGTCCTCATCATCATTCATCATCAACGACACGCAAATCGCCCTATGTGGTGTCAACTGGAAACACTTGCAACTCGGCGGTCGAACTCCTCAGATAGGGACCCCGGCCATCAATGCCATACCTTCAGCAGTTTAAGATGTTCCACCATTTTTATATTTTGTCTGGCTACTAATTCCAGCTAAGCTTCAGGGGTGGTGGATTCGCATTCTGGTGGATCGGCGTCAAAATACCCAACATGACATCCAGATATAGGCCTAGCTATTCTGGAGTCTCATCCTCAGTTAATGTGCATGTGAGGATGGTTTCTTAGAAGTGGCTGCTGCTGTTTTTTCCTCCCTCTGCTACGTCCATCTGAGCTACACTGATGAGTGAAAACACCGCGAGACTCAAGTCGAACTGGTGTAGATGTGCGGACGCGACGCTGTTAGCAAAGTATGCAGGCGGAGCAGAGACGAACGAGAAATCATCGTAGCGACGAAACGGTCCTTAAATAGGGAAATCTGCTGACATGATCGAGTCTGATAAAACAGAAGGTTCTTATAGCCCGACGCCGGGAGCGACCACATCAAGAATGTGGAAACTGATCGGCTGTTAGCCTGCTATCTTCGTGTGCATCTATGGAAAATACTTGATGGATGGATAACACGAGTAGGCGACAAGGTGTCGGAAGTCCACACCTTGCCACAGAATGTGGAGCTCGGAGGCTTGCTCGCTCTGTAAAGCAGGATAGGTGGCGATCTGTGGAAGATACAATTGCAGGCACAGTGTTTCTGATCACAGCATACGTGCACATTGTCGAACGCGGGTTTCCATTCCTACGTGTTCATATGTTGACCCAACTACACTGAAGAGCCAAAGAAACTGGTACACCTACGTAATATCGTGTAGGGCCTCCGCGAGCAAGCAGAAGTGCCACAACACGACGTGGCATGGAATTGATTAAGGTCTGAAGCAGTGTTGGAAGGAATTGACACCGCAAATCAGGGCTGTCCATAAATCCGTAAGAATACGAGGGGGTGGAGATCTCTTCTTAACAGCACGTTGCAAGGCATCCCAAATATGGTCAATAATGTTCATGTATGGGAAATGTCGTGGACAGCGGGAGTGTTTAAACTCAGAAGAGTATTCTTGCAACCACTCTGTAGCAATTCTGGACGTATGTTGTGTCATATTGTCCTGTTGGAATTGCCCAAGACTGTCGGAATGCTCAGTGGTCATGAATGGCTGCAGATCATACAGGATGATTATGTACGTATCAAATGGTTAAAATGTCTCTGAGCACTATGAGACTTAACATCTGAGGTCATCAGTCCCCTAGACTTAGAACTGTTTAAACTTAACTAATCTAAGGACATCACACACATCCATGCCCGAGGCAGTATTCGAACCTGCCACCGTAGCAGCAGCGCGGTTCCGGACTGAAGCGCTTAGAACCGCTCGGTCACAACTGCCGGCACGTACGTATCACTTGTCAGAGTTGTATCTACACGTATCAGTGATCTGCACACGCCCCACACCTTTACAGAGCCTCTACCAGCTTGAACAGTCCCATGCTGACATGCAGGGCCATGGCTTAATTAGCTTGTCTCCATACCCGTACACGTCCATCCACTCGATACGATTTGAAATGAGACTCGTCCGACCAGGCAAAATGTGTACCAGTCATCAACACTCCAATGTCGGCGTTGACGGGCCCAGGCGAGGCGTAAAGCTTTGTGCCGTGCAGTCACCAAGGTTACACGAGTGGCCCTTCGGCTACGAAATCCCATATCGATGATGTTTCGATGAATGGTTTGCACGCTGACACTTGTTGATGGCCCAGCATTGAAATATGCAGCAATTTGCGGAAGGGTTGCACTTCTGTCACGTTGAACGATTCTCTTCAGTTGTCGTTGGTCCTGTTCTTGCAGGATCTTTCTCTGGCCTCGGTGATATCGGAGAGTTGATGTTTTACCGGACTGCTGATATCCACGGTACACTCGTGAAATGGTCGTACCGAAAAATCCCCAATACATTGCTACCTCGGAGATGCTGTGTCCCATCTCTCGTGCGCCGATTGTAATACCACATTCAAACTCACTTCTTGATAACCTGCCATTGTAGCAGCAGAGCAGCAGTAACGGATCTAACAACTGCGTCAGACACTTGTTGTTCATAGAGGCGTTGCCGACCGCAGTGCCGTCTTCTACCTATTTACATATCTCTGTATTTGAATACGCATGCCTATAACAGTTTCTTTGGCGCTTCACTGTATGTGGTCAATTACGAATTCCGTGGCCAATGGATAATCTAGATTGGACCGTGTATGAATGGTAATTCTTCTCCTAGTCGGACGAATCACGTCTCTTGTTACATCAGGTCGATGCTCGTGTCCAGATAGGCTGTAATCAAGGCGAACGGCTGCTGAAAACGTGCACTGTGCAACAGACGCAGGCCGATGGGAGCACTACTGTATAGCGACGGGCGTTCGCCTGGGCTTCCATGGGACTCGTGCATGCAACTGGAGGCACCATGACAGTTATGGGCTATGTGAACGTTATTGGGGACTACTTGCATCCTTCCATACCTAATGTCATGCCCGACGGCCATGGATCTTTGAGCAGGGTAACTTTCGCTGTCACAATGCCAGAATCGAGCTATACTGGCTTGAAGAGTATGATAGTCACTGTAGTGGCGTGGCAAGACAACCAAGCCACTCGGAGGTAGCCGAAAGCCACGCGTTAAGCTCACGCAGATTGGCGTGAGGTCTGGAGCAAGGTAAAGTAATTATCCTATAAAGAAAAGAACGTAGTTCTTGGAATACTTAACTTTAATCCACAATTGGAGAACATCTCTCTTGACTGTACATGCTTCACAATATAAATATCAAATGCTATGGCGCCTTGCTAGGTCGTAGCAAATGACGTAGCTGAAGGCTATGCTAACTATCGTCTCGGCAAATGAGAGCGTATTGGTCAGTGTAGCTTCGCTAGCAAAGTCTGCTGTACAACTGGGGCGAGTGCTAGGACGACTCTTTAGACCTGCCGTGTGGTGGCGCTCGGTCTGCAATCACTGACAGTGGCGACACGCGGGTCCGGCGTATACTAATGGACCGCGGCCGATTTAAAGGCTACCACCTAGCAAGTGTGGTGTCTGGCGGTGACACCACAGTCACCTCTTGTTTATGTCTCGCCCACAAAATCCACTTCCTGTAAACCCGACGGAACACATCTGGGACGCTATCGAGCGCCAACTGGACGCCTACAAACCAGAGGACCGTAATTTACGGGAGTTGTGTGACCTGTGCGTAGACACCTCGTGTCACATACCTCCTGAAACGGACGAATGACTTATCGAATACACACCAAGCAGAATCACTGCTGCACTGCTTCCAAAGGTGGATTAACTAACTGTTAAGAAGGAGATAGTAATGTTTTGGCTCGTAAGTGTAGTACAATTAATGAAATGCTTATCTAGATATGAACTGACATTGGTACTAAGTAATTAGGGCACATGGCTGACTATTGTCGGCAAAGAATATTTGTAAAAAACATGCGAAAACATGTTACACAGACACACAAAGACACAGTAGATGAACGCCGGCGCGGTGGCCGAGTGGTTCTAGGCGCTTTAGTCCGGAACCGCGCGACTGCTACGGTCGCAGGTTCGAATCCTGCCTCGGGCATGGATGTGTGTCATGTCCTTAGGTTAGTTAGGTTTAAGTAGTTCTAAGTTTTAGGGGACTGATGCCCTCAGATGTTAAGTCCCATTGTGCTCAGAGCCATTTGAACAGTAGATGACATCTTTGACTGTGTGGTGGTACTGCAATTCAAAAGGTAAAAAGTTGAACAACAGTTAAGTATAAAGGGGCCAAACAGGAAAACCTTAACGCAATTCGCGAAAACCATGCCTATACAGGGTGATTTTTTTTCCACTATGTACAAATTCTAGGGATTGATCGATGAGAGAACACGGAACAAGAAAGATCTAATGAACTTATTTCCGGAAATGCATGGTTTCCACGCTAGAGACCATTTATTCAACCACATTTTGTAACAGAAACTGCGGTCTAACACGCACCGTACCATGCAGCCACACATTATGCCTGGTTACCTCCTAGACGGTGGTACTGCGCCTCATAGGTCGTGCCCTAGCACCCTCTCTTGCCATAGTAGTAACAGATAATGCTGTGTCCGATTCACTTCTTTTGCTGACTCACCTTGTAGTGGATGTGATTTAGTGTTGTACACAATGATTTGTATTCGAATCGAGAGATTGTTTTCATGGTGTTTATTTATGGAAAGGGAAATGCCAACAGGCTGCGGACAGCAAGGTTGTATAGGGAGACCTATCCCCGACGACAACAGCCACAGAACTCAATGTTTGCAACAGTGTGTCAAAGCGTTTGTCTGAGACAGGGTCGTTTCAGGAAGCAGGGAATCACGAAGGACGTACCCCAAATGTTCGGCCACCAGACTTGGAGGAAAATGTGATTAACACTGTGGAAGGCGAACGCCGTGTCAGTACCAGGCAGTTGGCCCCCCAGTACAGAGTAAGCCAGACGATCGTGTGGAACATTCTCCGTGACAACTGTTACTACCCTTATCACTCACAGCGTGTGAAGGGCTTACTAGCGAAAGACTTCCCACATCGGGAAAAGTTTTGTTACTGGTTTCCTCACCAGGCAACCACAATTCCGGGATTTGCGTCACAGAAGAGGCCATCCTTACCCGCAGTGGTATCTTCAACTTTCTTAAGTCATCTGTGGTATAGTATGCAGATCCCCATGGTATGGTGACAGCGAATCATCAGCATTGATGCAGCCAGAATGTGTGGGCCAGGATAATTGGCGACCGTATTTTGGGACCAGTCTTCCTTCCACAACGTTTCTTGCTGGTTCCTTTGCCTCGCCTGATGGAAGAAGTGCCATTGATGATTTGAAGAGTTAAGTGGCTGCTACACGATGGCGCTCCAGCCCACTTCGCCGTTAATGTCCGGACGCATCCTAGTCGTGTCTTCCCTGGTCGATGGATCGGACGAAGTTTTCAGTTGCATGAGCTGACCGTTCACCGGATCTGAATCCGTGCGATTTCTGGTTGTGGGACCATCTCAAAAGTATCGTGTATGCAGAGCCCATTCTAGATGTGGAGACACTGGAGCAGCGTATTCATGCTGCCTCTGACACTGTTCGGATGCAGCCTGGCCTATGGGAACGTGTGACACAGAACAAGCTATTGCGCGTACACGCATGCGTTGAGGCACATGGAAACTATTTTCAACACATACTGTAACTGTGACTGCATAATACAGTGCGTATTAGACCGCAGTCTCTGTAGCAATGCATAATTGAATAAATGGTGTCTAGCATGGAAACCATGCATTTCCGGAAATAAGTTCATAAGACCTTTTTTGATCAGTATCCTCTCCAACTTCAAGCGGTATTAAACATGGAAAGTGATACAGAAACCAATTAAAGGAATGAAATAACAATTTTAACTACAGAATATATGCAGTACATAGGCAATCCCAATAAAATAAAATAAAAGTAACAGTTCCCTTTATATTTATCTATATTGCAACTTTTGCCTTTTAATTGCAGTACCTCCACAATGTCAAAGATGATATTTACTGTGCTTTCTTTCGCATTCTTCCATTTTCCTGCATTTATTCATTTCTGTTTATCTTACTGAGTTTGCTTATGCGCTCCATATGTTCTGCTGTTATAATTGTTAATTCTTTCTTTTAACTGGGTTCTGTATCACTTCCCATGTTTAATATCACATGAAGTATCCTTCTCACGTTCTAATTTTATTTTATTTTATTGGGTTTATTACAATAAACCCTTACGCAGGCTCGATTTTCCTGTTTATTGTTAATGGTTACCTCTTTTCTCCCTTTATATTTATTTATTGTTCAATTTTTATCTCTTGAATCTAATTGCCATCACACTGACAAAGATGTCATTTACTATGTGTTTGTGCTTGAATCCAGATCTGTAACATCTTTTCGAATGTTGTTTACAAACATTGCAATAGTCAGTTAAAGTCTGATGACGGCCTTGTAAGCCGAAAACCGGTTAACTGAATAAATTAACTGTGACAACGAATGAACCTGTGTTCAGTGTATGCCGCCTTTAGAATCTGAAGATGGTCATTGTCTGGCCGAAACCGGTTATTACTGTGTCATAAGACTGTGACTGTGTCTATAAATAAACAAAAAAATTTTTACAAAATATTCAATCACGCACTCCATTGGCAAAATGTCGTTTTTTCGTAAATTAACTGTTTACAAACATTGTAACTTCTTTGGCCACAATAGTCATTTAAAGTCTGATGGCCTTGTACGCCCAAAACCGATTAACTCAATAAATTAATCCTGTAGAACATAAGCAATACATTGCTTTTTATTCATTACGAATATAATGTTTGTTGTTCTACCAAGAACCGACGGAAGAATCAGTTAACGTAATCAATCAATAATAATCCGATCCAAATCAACGAGGCCTCGCTGTGAAGAGAAGTGTGTATAGAACGAATCTTTCACCCTGTAGCAGAGTGTGCGGTGTTTTCGAAGTGGTTGGTTCGAATGGCTCTGAGCACTATGGGACTTAACATCTGAGGTCATCAGTCACCTAGAACTTAGAACTACTTAAACCTAACTAACGTAAGGACATCACACACATCCATGCCCGAGGCAGGATTCGAACCTGCGACCGTAGCGGTTGCGCGGTTCCAGACTGAAGCGCCTAGAACCGCTCGGCCACCTCGGCCGGCTTGGAAGTGGTAATAGAGCACGAAACCTCAGCTTTCGTAAGCAGTGCTCAGTGCCGGTGCTACCCAGACATGGCGTACATTGATAGCTCAGTCAGTAATGGCATAAGTTTTATGAGCAGAACACTTACAACACGCAACAGGTCTGTTAAAGAGACTGCCCACACAACGCTTGTTCGTCCTCTGCTAGAGTACTGCTGCGCGGTATGGGATCCGTATCAGGTAGGTTTGACGGAGGACATCGAAAAAGTTCAAAGAAGGACAACTCGTTTTGTACTATGGTGAAATAGGACAGAGAGTGAGACGTTTTCCATTGCGGCGAGAGCTTTTCACAAAATTCCCGTCACCAACTTTCTCCTCCGAAAATATTTCATTGGGCCCATCTGTACAGTGAGGAATGATTATCGTAATAAAATAAGAGAAATCAGAGTTCGCACGAAATGATTTAAGTGTTCGTTTTTCTCGCGCGCGGTTCGAGAGTGGAACGGTAAGGAAATAGTCTGCTCCCAACTGACTGGTCGAAGACACTTCTGTTATCAGTTCAAGCTGTCACCGTAGTTACTGCACTAACCTCGCTTGAACCCCGAAAATAAAACCAGTCTCGGAACTATACTCGTTCACCTGCCTGACATCGGAGTGGCCCCGCGAGCAAGCAGAATTGCCGCAATACGACGTGGCATGGACTTGACTAATGTCTGAAGTAGTACTGGAGAGAATTGACACCATGAATCCTGCATCGCTGTCCATAAATCCACCAGAGTACGTAGGGATGGAGATGTCTTTTGAACAGCACGTTGCAAGGCACCCCAGATATGCTCAATAATGTTCATTTTCGCGGAGTCTGGTGGCCAGCGGATGTGTTTAAAGGCAGAAGAGTGTTCCTGGCGCAATTCTGGACGTATGGGGTGTCGCATTGTCCTGCTGGAATTACACAAGTCCGTCGGAATGCACAATGGACATGAATTGATGCAGGTGATCAGACAGGATCTTTACGTACGTGTCACCTGTCAGAGTCATATCTAGACGTATCAGAGGTCCCAAATCACTCAAACTGCACACGCCCCACACCATTACAGAGCCTCCACCAGCTTTAACAGTCCCCTGCTGACATGCAGGGTCCACGAATTTATAAGGTTGTCTTCTTACCCGCACACGTTCTTCCGATCGATGCAATCTGTAACGAGACTCGTCGGTCCAGGCAACGTGTTTAAAGTCATCAACAGTCCATTGTCGGTGTTGACGGACGCAGATGAGGTAAACTTTTGTGTCGTGCAGTCATCAAGGGTACACGAGTAGGCCTTCGGCTGCGAAAACCCAGATCTATCATGTTTCGCTGAATGGTTCGCACGCTGACACTTGTTGATGGCCCAGCATTGAAATATGCAGCAATTTGCGGAAGGGTTGCACTTCTGTCACGTTGAACGATTCTCTTCAGTTGTCGTTGGTCCTGTTCTTGCAGGATCTTTCTCTGGCCTCGGTGATATCGGAGAGTTGATGTTTTACCGGACTGCTGATATCCACGGTACACTCGTGAAATGGTCGTACCGAAAAATCCCCAATACATTGCTACCTCGGAGATGCTGTGTCCCATCACTCGTGCGCCGACTATGACACCAGGTTCAAAGTTACTCAGATCTTGATAACCTGCCATGTAGCAGCAGTAACGGATCTAACAACTGTGCCAGACACTTGGCGTTGCCACCCGTAGCGCCGTATTCTGCCTGTTTACTTATCTCTGTGTTGGTGGTGATGGTAAGTTCCTATGCTACCAAACTGCTGAGGTCATCGGTCTCTATGCTTACACACTACTTAATCTAAACTAACTTACTCTAAGGACAACACACACACCCAAGCCCGAAGGAGGACTCGAACCTCTGACATGGGGGGGAGAGGGGGGAGGGGGGGGGCGGTGCGAATCGTGGCAGAACGCCTGAGACAGCGCGGCTACCCCGCGCGGTTACGTATCTCTGTATTTGACTACGCATGCCTATACCAGTTTCTTTGGCGCTTCACTGTATGTAAGGTGAACCAGAATTCCACCGAAAAACTTTCAGAGGTTGTTCAGGGATATCTCAGGAGTATTTTTCGTATAAGTAGTAATGTAACTATGTTTTATTCGGTTTGTTACCCCAGATACTCTTGTTTCTGTGAAAATACGTTGATAGCAATGAAAAGTGCAGTAACGTACAATCACTTAAACGTTCAACGCAAAGCAAAGAATAATTCAACAACCCTCAGTACCGTGACGTCGTTGCTACCGCTGCGGTAACAGTTCAGCATAGCGTCGTTCGCTGAACCCACACATGAGAGGTATACTTCATTGTATCATTGGTAACGTACAACTAACATCGGCGGAAAAACAAACCCGAGACAGGAACGGGTAGTACTGAATGTAAGCTGAAGGTGCAAGAGTAAAATAATCATTACTGATATCTGCAGTATGTTTCGAAAATCAATGGAACAGTTTTGTTTCCAGACAAGATGCAAGACGCATATCGTCGGCATTTACATTGTTTTCAATGCAATACAAATACGAAGCTAAATCGGGCAAGAAAGAAAACGAAATGTGATAGCTCTGTAACGAGCCACTGGAGACCGAGGGTCCCTTTTATCAATGTACTCAAAAGGTATCCTTAAACAACCTCTGACAGTTTGTCGGTGGAGATCTGGTTCACCCAGTATAAACGGCAGAAGGCAGACCCTTTCTCGCTGTCTTGTTGTGACACTCCAAAAAGACTTGTGGTTACACACTTGGACTGAATTAGGTTTATGTTCAGGTCGGACTCTTCCTTATTTACTACGAAAAATCACTCTGGATTAGTTTTCGATTACTGTGATTTTACTTCGTGTCTAATCTACCTGTGAATTTTTTGTTTAACAAACGGACGTGTTTCATGCCGCCTCACAAACCTTTGGTTCGAGGTCTTCCGCCATTACTTCTGCTCCTGCGCCAGCCTCTTCATACCGGAGCTCTGCCAGTGTCGTGAAGCAAATACCCCTCCTTGGTTAGGTCCCTGCGACTCTTCGTCTTCACGACTGCACAGACTTCGTCAGAAGATTTTGGTTGTATGCTCCTGTGATGGTTTGCATCTTACGGGCATAATGTGTTAGCCCAACCGTACTCGATGGTGGCTGTGTTTTTACCTTTTTTCGGTGATAGTAAATCCACATGTTTCCAATGCTGGCCTTGCTCCACTCTCTCGGCATCTTAGTGATACACGCAACATTCGTGCATGATGATAAGCGCCTAACGACGTCATCTGGATTGGTCTGACAGAGTTGCGACATTTCCACTGCTGCCTCGGTTCGGCAAGTGTTTTTTAACGTATATCAGCTGTCGCAGAACCTAGCGGCCGATGACCTTTGTCATATACAGAGGCTCATGAGGGATGCTGAAAGCTGATTTGAACTTTTTGCACAGTCGCCTCAATTGCGATATGCCCGAGCATTAGGTCTCCATTTGTCTGGCGATTCCGGGTTCTTAAATGAGAGGTGGTCCACCACTTCTTTCTTTTTCAGTCAAACTTGTTTGACCACACTGCAAGTATCTGTGCCGACCAACCACAGTGTCATATGATAGTGCACTGTTGCCGTAAACTTCCGCCAACTCAACATGGATTTCCCTTTAAATATACATTCGTGTGCAAAACTTAAGGAGGAAAGAAATTCCCTCATGATGTGACACTGCCAAACAACATATCTCAATGAAATTTGGACCACACATAGAAAGAACTGCTACAGTATGGAACAGAAGCTAACTGAAAGAAATACACGGTGAGATCAACAGAAATTACAATAACTACACTGAAGTCAGAGTGATTAATGACGGTCTCCTGGACCTTATAAAGGATAGGACATGGTTGCTAATAGGGTGTGTGATCACCAGGGAGCATGCAACAGTATGCCTTCCCTATACCATAACACTTGGGCCACCAAAATGGTCATGTTCGACATAATTGTGGACGTACCATAATAGGCGAAAGGTGCGGACACGCAATGCATCTAGGGACATTCTCGAACGTAATCGGTTTGTTGATAGCCCAAGTATTACAATGTGTGTCTGTGGACGGGGGAGAGGGGGAGGGCAGGGGGGGGGAGGAGGGCGGCATATTTTGCATTGTTGCACTGACCTCCAAATCTCTGAACACGGCATACTCACCAGTTAACGTTATTGGCAAACTGTACTCCTTCCCCATCTGCATCTTTTCAGTAGTGCATTCGACTCCGATTTGATTGTTATGTATGATAATGAGCGACCTCTTCGAACTGTGCACGTGTAGGAGCTCTTTGAAGGAGAGGATATTTGGCGATTGGATTGGCCTGCACGTTTCCCCAACTTCAATCCCTTCGAGAACGTGTGGGATGCGTTGAACACTTCATCTAACTAGGTGTTCCACAGGGTTCAATCATGGGTCCCCTTCTGTTCTTGATATATGTGAACGACCTCCCTTCCTATCTCAAACAGGAAGCTGAACTGATACTGTTTGCTGATGATACAAGCATCATCATTAATCCAGTGCAAGAAACTCCAATTGAAAATGATATAAATAAGGTCTTTGGAAAAGTCATTAATTGGTTTTCTGCAAATGGGCTTGCTCTAAACTTTGAAAAAACACAGCAGATCCAATTTTCTGCTGCAAAAAGTACAGTTCCTTCAAAAAATATAACACATCAACAGATGTTAGTAGACAGAGTAGAGCATACCAAGTTTTTGGTTGTACACATAGATGAGAATCGTAATTGGAAAATTCATATTTTGGATCTTCTAAAGCAACTAGGTTCAGCAATTTTTACACTCAGAATAATTTCTGATTTTGAGGATATAGAAATTAGTAATCTAACATACTTTGCATATTTTCACTCTCTGATGTCATACAGAATAATATTTTGGGGTAACCCAAAATTTAGAGAAAAAGTATTCACCACTCAAAAGAAAGTGGTTAGAATAATGTGTGGTGTTCATAGTCGCACATCTTGTAGGTATCTTTTTAAAAGATTGGGAATTCTTAGAACAGCCTCACATTACATTTACTCAGTAATGAACTTTGTTCTCAACAACATGGACCAGTTCAAAAACAACAATGACATTCATGATTATAATACCAGAAAAAAGAAAGACTTATACTATCCTTTACTCAACCCATCTTTGGCACAGAAAGGGGTAAAATATGCTGCTATAAAAATTTTCGACAAATTACCGGATGAAATAAAATGCCTGACAGACAGCAGTAATGGCTTCAAAAATAAATAGAAATCATATCTCCTCGACAACCCCTTCTACACCATAGATGAATTCTTGAATAGGAATAAATAAATCTATAAATGTAGTATATGCATTTTGTGCCATTTAAGGGAATGGGGTAACTAATAGAAATATTAATCGTTAACTCTGTATTGTAATACATATGTATTAAAAAATATTGTTTCACATGTGTATTTCTTGTGCACTTGACACGTTCCACATCATACGGCCACCGTACCGTGCGATTGATCAATAGAACACGCAACCAAACAACTAACTAACTAACAAACAAACAGACGTATCGCAGCACGTCCAACTACACCAGCGACCGTCCATCAGTTGTCAACATCGCTGGCAGAGAAATGAGAAACCCTTCCACAAGAACTCCTTATGAACCTTGTCGCCAGCGTGGGAACATGTTGCAGAACGTGCACTTTCGTCCATGGTGATCACACTCTCTGTTAAGGACAATTTCCTCCATGTTGTAATGCCCAGGTCGCCGTCATGAATCGCACTGGCTTCAGTGTGTTATTGTCTTTGAACAAAAATGTAATTTCTGTTTGTCTCATTGCTATTCATTCAATTATCTTCTGCATATATGGTCCAAATTTCATCGTGACATGTTATTTAGTAGTGACAGATCATGCAAAAGTTAGGTTAGTTTTGCTCCTTAGTATAGAAACGAATTACCATACGAGACTCCGCTTTATTAACATGCTCCTCCATTTTGTTTTGGCTCTTGTACTGGTGTTCTGTGGTATTGTGGTGTGGGGATTTCAGTGCACACACTTCAACAAAATCTTGGAATTTTACAATGTTTATTATGAATGAAACACACACAACACTGGTGTAATATTCTACAATATTTATTATTTGTTACATGAACCAGTTTTCGTCTGTTACAGCATCATCAGGTACAAAAATAAGTACGTGATGTAGTGAAATTTTGTAGGATCAAAGATTTAAACCAGTGCATGTACAGAGTACCTTCATTTCTAGAGATGAAAATGTTGATGTTAGAATAGGAATAAAACAAGCCAGGTTATTTCAGTGTAATACCGGTGTAAGATTATTTAACTAAGATAAAACATGTGACACATTAACTAATGAAGTATAGACAAATTAAAACAGTTTTACATTGAAGAACATAATTGAACAATAAGTTTTGGTGACATATTCGAAAGATATGTTCGAATAAAATAATCTTGTCTTTAATAGAATATAAATTAAGAACAGATGAGATACAACAGTGATATTTAGCAGGAGAGTGATGCCACTGTGATTATACGGAGTAAAATTTTTTTAACACAATAAGAGAAATTGTAACAACTGAATTAAAGGACATGGAGCATATGCGTAAGAATGGTAATTTACAACATGGCCTTGATGGGATTATGAGTAGTATTTGCAGTTAGAAGAGGTGAGCGAGAGAGCCGTGTCTGGTCATTCGGTATTAGGTTTGGGTTGATGGAGATGTGTTTATTGATTTCCATAATTTAGACACTTCACATTCTATGCTTTGTGGATGCGATGTAATATTTCATGTTTCATCTTATAACTATGGCCTTCTTTAAGCAGATGGTCTGCATAAGTAGAGTCTCCTTTTATAAGTTTCCAACTTCTGTGGTGTTCCTTCAACCACGTACATATTGCCTTGCCAGACTGAACTGCATAGAATTTCTCATAGTTACAAGTAATTTTATATATTCCCCTTCTTCCCAAGCTGAAGTGTTGTCCAACAGTGTCTTGCACATAAAATGATGTTTTTACATTCCTGGATTTAGGCTTTCTTGAATGGGGCATCATTTATTGCATTCTTAAGATAGTTTTAAGGGTAGGGTAACGAAGAGAGTACACTTGTTGTTTCTGCATTTTGTGCTTTATGGAGTCCACTAAGGTAGGGAGATAGCCATTGTTTGATGCCATTTGATTGATGGCGTTTAATTCCATTCCGAAGTTGGCTTCACTAATGGATTGGATAATAGGTGACGTATCATGGAATGCCCCCCTCCCCCCCCCCCCCCCCCCCAATGAATCATGCACCTTGCCGTTGGTGGGGAGGCTTGCGTGCCTCAGCGATACAGATAGCTGGACCGTAGGTGCAACCACAATGCAGGAGTATCTGTTGAGAGGCCAGACAAATGTGTGGTTCCTGAAGAGGGACAGCAGCCTTTTCAGTAGTTGCAGGGGCAACAGTCTGGATGATTGACTGATCCGGCCTTGTAACACTAACCAAGTCCTTGCTGTGCTGGTACTGCGAAGGGCAGAAAGCAAGGGGAAACTATGGCCGTAATTCTCGCGAAGGCATACAGCTTTACTGTATGGTTAAATGATGATGGCGCCCTCTTGGATAAAATATTCCGGACGTAAAATAGTCCCCAATTCGGATCTCCGGGCAGGGACTACTCAAGAGGACGACGTTATCAGGAGAAAGAAAACTGGTGTTCTACGGATCTTAATCGGGCAGGTAGGTTAGAAAATTTAAAAAGGGAAATGGATAGGTTAAAATTAGGTATAGTGGGAATTAGTGAAGTTCGGTGGCAGGAGGAACAAGACTTCTGGTCAGGTGAATACAGGGTCATAAATACAAAATCAAATAGGGGTTATGCAGGAGTAGGTTCAATAATGATTAAAAAATAGGAATGCGGGTAAGCTACTACAAACAGTATAGTGAAGGCATTATTGTGGCCAACATAGATACGAAGCCCACGCCTACCACAGTAGTACAAGTTTATATGCCAACTAGATCCGCAGATGACGAAGAGCTTGATGAAATGTATGATGAGATAAAAGAAATTATTCAGCTACTGAAGGAAGACGAAAATTTAATAGTGATGGGTGACGGAATTCGATAGTAGGAAAAGGAAGAGAATGTAACGTTGTAAGTGAATATGGAATGGGGGTAAGAAATGAAAAAGGAAGCCGCCTGGTAGAATTTTGCACAGAGCGTAACTTAATCATAGCCAACACTTGGTTCAAGAACCAAGAAAGAAGGTTGTATACATGGAAGAGGCCTGGAGATACTGGAAGGTTTCAGATAGATTATGTAATGGTAAGACAGAGATATAGGAACCAGGTTTAAAATTGTAAGACATTTCCAGAGGCAGATGTGGACTCTGACCACAATCTATTGGTTATGAACTGTAGATTAAAGCTGAAGACACTGCAAAAACGTGGGAATTTAAGGATATAGGACCTGGACACACTGACAGAAGCAGAAGTTGTAGAGAGTTTCAGGCAGAGCATTAAAGAACTATTGACAAGAATGGGGGAAAGAAATACAGTAGAAGAAGATTGGGTAGCTTTGAGAGCTGAAATAGTTCCGGCAGCAGAGATCAAGCAGGTAAAAAGACGAGGGCTGGTAGAAATCCTTGGGTAACAGAAGGAATATTGAATTTAACTGATGAAAGGAGAAAATATAAAAATGCAGTAAATGAAGCAGACAGGAAGGAATACAAACGTCTCAAAAATGAGGTCGACAGGAAGTGCAAAATGGATAAGCAGAGATGGCTAGAGGACAAATGTAAGGATGTAGCCGCCTATCTCACTAGGGGTAAGATAGATACTGTCAACAGGAAAATTAAAGACACCTTTGGAGAAAAGAGAACCACTTGTATGAACATAAAGAGCCCAGACGGAAACCCAGTTCTAAGCAAAGAAGGGAAAGCAGAAAGGTGGAAGGAGTATATAGAGGGTCTATAGAAGGGTGATGTACTTGAGAACAATATTATGAAAATGGAAGAGGATGTAAATGAAGATGAAATGGGAGATATGATACTGCGTGAAGAGTTTGACAGAGCATTAAAGACCTAAGTCGAAACAAGGCCCCAGGAGTAGACAACATTCCATTAGAACTCCTGATAGCCTTGGGACAGCCAGTCCTGACAAAACTCTACCATCTGGTGAGCAAGATGTATGAGACAGGTGAAATACCCTCAGACGTCAAGAAGAATATAATAATTTCAATCCCAAAGAAAGCAGGTGTGACAGATGTGAAAATTATCGAACTATCAGTTTAATAATTCAAGGCTGCAAAATACTAACACGAATTCTTTACAGACGAATGGAAAAACTGGTAGAAGCCGACCTCGGGGAAGATCAGTTCGGATTCCGTAGAAATGTTGTAACACGTGAGGCAATACTGACCGTACGACTTATCTTAGTGGACAGATTAAGGAAAGGCAAACCTACGTTTCTAGCATTCGCAGACTTACAGAAATCTTTTGACAATGTTGACTGGAATACTCTCTTTCAAATTCTGAAGGTGGCAGGGGTAAAATACAGGGAGTGACAGCCTATTTACAATTTGTACCGAAACCAGATAGCAGTTATGAGAGTCGAGGGGCATGAATGGGAAGCAGTGGTTGGGAAGGGAGTGAGATAGGGTTGTGGCTTATCCCCGATGTTACTCAATCTGTATATTGAGCAAGCCGTAAAGGAAACAAAAGAAAAATTCGGAGTACGAATTAAAATCCATGGAGAGAAATAAAAACTTTGAGGTTCGCCGATGATTTTGTATTTCTGTCAGAGACCGCGAAGGACCTGGAAGAGCAGTTGAACATAATGGACAGGGTTTTGAAAGGAGGATATAAGATGTACATCAACAAAAGCAAAACGAGGATAATGGAATGTAGTCGAATTAAATCAGGTGATGCGAAGGGAATTAGATTAGTAAATGAAGGACTTAAAGTAGTAGATGAGTATTGCTATTTGAGGAGCAAAATAACTGATGATGGTCGATGTACAGACGATATAAAATGTAGACTAGCAATGGCAAGGAAAACGTTTCTGAAGAAGAGAAATTTGCTAGCATCGAGTATAGATTTAAATGTCAGGAAGTCGTTCCTGAAAGTATTTGTATGGAGTGTAGCCATGTATGGAAGTGAAACATTTGACGATAAATAGTTTAGACAAGAAGAGAATAGAAGCTTTCGAAGTGTGGTGCTACAGAAGAATGCTGAAGGTAATACGGGTACACCACATAACTAATGAGGAGGTACTGAATAGAATTGGGGAGAAGAGAAATTTGTGGCACAACTTGTCTAGCAGAAGGGATCGGTTGGTACGACATGATCTGAGGCATCAAGGGATCACCAATTTGGTATTGAAGGGCAGCGTAAAGGGTAAAAATCGTAGAGGGAGACCAAGAGATGAATACACTAAGCAGATTCAGAAGGATGTAGGTTCCAGTAGATACTGGGAGATGAAGAAGCTTGCACAGGATAGAGTAGCATGGAGAGCTGCATCAAACCAGTCTCTGAAGACCACAACAACAGCAACAACTACATCATGGAATAAAAAGCAACATGTTATGGGTCACTTGATGCTGAGAATTGCCTGCAAATACCACTTAAAATTCCTATCCCGGCCATGCGTAAATTACCTCTCTTACTCCATTCCTTTATTTCAGTTACTATAATTTCTCTTGTTGTGTTAAAAAACTTTTACTCTGCATAATCGCAGTGGCATCACTCACCTGCTTAATATCACTATTATACATCATCTGTTTGTAATTTACTATCTATTAGAGACGAGATTATTTTGTTCAGCCATTTCTTTGGAATATGTCACCAAATCTTATTGTTCGATTATGTTTTTCTATGTGCAACTGTTGTAATTTGTCTATAGTTCATTAGTTAAGCCGCGCGGGATTAGCCGAGCGGTCTCAGGCGCTGCAGTCATGGACCGTGCGGCTGGTTCCGGCGGAGGTTCGAGTCCTCACTCGGCCATGGGTGTGTGTGTTTGTCCTTAGCATAATTTAGATTAAGTAGTGTGTAAGCTTAGGGACTGATGGCCTTAGCAGTTAAGTCCCATAAGATTTCACACACATTTGGATCATTAGTTAATGTGTCACACATTTTATTATAGTTAAATAATCTTACATTGCATTTGCGCTTGTTTTATTCCTATCCTAACATTAATATTTTCATCTCTGGAAATGGAGATAGTGAGCATATGCACTAGTTTAAAATTTTTGATCCAACAAAATTTCACTACACCACTTATCTTTGTACTGGTGGTGGTGTAAAAACCGCAAATCGGTTCGTGTAACAAACAATAAACATTGTAGAATATTACACCAGTGTTATGTGTGGTTCATCTGTAATGTAAAAAACATTCAACCAAGAACGAAAAGTGAATCTGATCTAATCTTACTACAATGACTTCTCATATTACACCCATTGAGGTTTGTACAATACATTTTTAACGAAATAAACATAATTCCTTCTAACAACAAGAACTATTTTGGTTAGTTACAAAAAATCATTACAAAACAGCAGGACCTCTCTTAAGTGTACACCTTGAAAAACACAACAGTGAAAATCTTCATCTCATGGCGATGATCATTATTGTTTAATAGCGAGTATCTCCTCCCCGTATACGGATTAGTTCTTCCATTTTGCGAAACATGCTCTGGATGTGAAAATCAAGTCTGTCTTGAGGTATGAAGTCGCACTCCTCAATGGCAGCTTCAATGAGGTCCTGAAGATTGTCAGGTGGATTCGGACGCTGTGCAATGACTACCTTCAGCAGGCCAAATGCAGGCTAAATTCATTCATTTGTGGGGACTGTGCTGGCCGATGCATTCCGTTGATGTTACGTCTCTGAAGAAACCGAGATACCGCTAGATTCCGGTGCGATCTTGCCTTGTCATAGACTAGAATGAAGTTGTCATCGACTGTAGGGCCTTACAATCGTTTGTAGGACCTCTTGGAGGTGACTGCGCCCAGTCAAATTGCCTTAGGTGGGAATTAGAGGGGTCTGCCGTCCCACCACGATTGCCGTCCAGAACATTACACTTCCAGCTGCAAACGGATGAGCTTCCTGAACGTATCGGCGTTCCCCGTGTTGTCTAGCGCTTCTCGAAACCCTAACGCTTGAGATTACTCCATTTTGCAATGGTCCAGTGCTGATATGCAAGAGGCCAGGGCCTTCGACTGCGTCGGTTCCGTTGGTTCAATGTAAAACTTCCCATTGGTCTTCTGGAATGGAGATCACCTTGATGCAATCTTCTACGCACTGTTTTGTCTGAGATGTGAATCCCTGCTTCCCGGGAAAAGTCATTTCCAATATTTGTGGCAACTCATGGACACCTGCGAGTCGACAGTAGGCATACTGCTAGAGTACTGTGCGGTCTTGCCTTGTCATAGATTAGAATGAAGTTGTCATCGACTTCACGTCTTTAGGGCCCTACAATCGTCTGTAGGACCTCTTGGAGGTCTCGTTCTAAATAAGAGCTTTATAGGTTACAGGTAGTACCAGCACAATAATGATATTCGTAGCGGCCAGGCGTTGCAAACTCCACATGTGCAAAATACTCCCACGACTTTCAACGTTTCAGCAAGGGACTGTATTTCAGACGATAATAATAAATAAAAAGCACTACTTTGCATATGTTTAATTTATTGCGTTAACCAGTTTCCGCATACGAGAACGAGCATTACGAGGTCTATCGTTCACATTTCCCGTCTCTCTGTACTTTCTCCACGCCTTAGACACACCACTTTGAGTGACGTGTAGTCAATCGGCAACATCTTGCTGTGTATGACCTGCTGAAAGTAAAGCCACTACAGTGACTCTATCCAAGATTGTATGCCTCTATGTGGCATGTTACTGCAGTGCTGAAGACAAACTGAACGAAGCTGTTGTTGATACCGCACTGCTCGCGGAATGCCGCTGTGGCATCGGTGTGTTTACATGACTGGG
This sequence comes from Schistocerca piceifrons, assembly GCF_021461385.2. Classification (NCBI taxonomy): domain Eukaryota; kingdom Metazoa; phylum Arthropoda; class Insecta; order Orthoptera; family Acrididae; genus Schistocerca; species Schistocerca piceifrons. The sequence continues at coordinate 234,799,718 of NC_060143.1, forward strand.
AAACGGGCACAAAGCAAGCCAATAGTAAATACCGTCTACTGTATGTGTTCTAACTGGATAATGCATGATGTGCCTAGGTCAACGAGACCTCTGGTATCGTAGATTACATTTCACGATAGTATTCCAAACTTTTACTGAGAAGTGTACGACTGCAGACTTGTACCTGAAAACACGACAAAAAATACTCGAGCAGTCCACGGGTGTACTGCCGGTCCATAGTGTCCAACGGAAACAATATCTCGGCGATCAGACATGTCGCCATCATCAGCGCACCTGACGATGGCGAAATGTCTGATCACCGAAATACTGTGCCCGTTGGACACTATGAACCCGCAGTACACATGTGGACTGTTCGAGCAAGAAATACGCCGGGAAAAACTGAAGAATCACACGGCAAAAAATAAATTACATAACTTGATTTTTTTAGGCCATAATTCAAATTGTGATCAACACGTCGTAACAGACCATTAGCTTTCTTATTCATTCTTAACTGAATCCTACTGCTCCGAATGCCAATCCCACTTCTTAACTACCATCTAAGCTCGTCCTGTTTAGCATCTGGAGGCGTTATGTGAGTGGGTGACAGCGACCCAGCACAGTGCGATGGATGCCCGGTCAGTGACACTGGGTACGGGGCGAGATGTGCCACGGAGCGGTATGCGCGCCTCCGCTGCCCACGCGGTTTGGACGCAGGCACTCGGGGAAGCCCGGGGCGCTCAGTGTCGATACGACGGCGAAAGGCCAGAGCGGCGGTCGATCCAGCAGGCGGCCTCGCGGGGTCGATCTGCGGGCAAACAACGACCGGCACCAGGGTCCGTCTGGCGGCCCAGCCACGTACCGGACAACGTTACAAAGGTTCCGACACCAGAGCCGGAACGATATTTGATGTTGTTGCTGTTGCGGTCTTTAGTCCAGAGACTGGTTTGATGCAGCTCTCCATGCTACTCTATCCTGTGCAAGCTTCTTCATCTCCCAGCACCTACTGCAACCTACATCCTTCTGAATCTGTTTAGTGTATTCATCTCTTGGTCTCCCTCTACGAAACCTCCACGCTGCCCTCCAATACTAAACTGGCGATCCCTTGATGCCTCAGAATATGCCCTACCAACCGATCCCTTCTTCTACTCAAGTTGAGCCACAAACTCCTCTTCTCAGCAATTCTACTCAATACCTACTCATTAGTTACATGATCTACCCATCTAATCTTCAGCATTCTTCTGTAGCACCACATTTCGAAAGCTTCTATTCTCTTCTTGTCTAAACTATTTATCGTCAAATGTTTCACTTCCATACATGGCTACACTCCATACAAATACTTTCAGGAACGACTTCCTGACATTTAAATCTATACTCGATGTTAACAAATTTCTCTCGTTCAGAAACGTTTTCCTTGCCATTGCCAGTCTACATTTTATATCTTCTCTACTTCCACCATCATCAGTTATTTTGCTCCCCAAATAGCAAAACTCATTTACTACTTTAAGCGTCTCATTTCCTAATCCAATTCCCGCAGCATCACTCGATTTAATTCGACTTCATTCCATTATCCTCGTTTTGCTTTTGTTCATGTTCATCTTATATCCTCCTTTCAAGACACCGTTCAGCTGTTCTTCCAGGTCCTTTGCTGTCTCTGACAGAATTACAACGTCATCGGCGAACCTCAAAGTTTTTATTTCTTCTCCATGGATTTTAATTCCTACTCCCAATTTTTCTTTTGTTTCCTTTACGGCTTGCTCAATATACATACTGAATAACATCGGGGATAGGCTACAACCCTGTCTCACACCCTTCCCAACCACTGCTTCCCTTTCATGCCCCTCGACTCTTATAACTACTGCCTACAGGAAAATTAAAAAGACCTTTGGAGAAAAGAGAACCACCTGCATGAATATCAAGAGCTCAGATGGAAACCCAGTTCTAAGCGAAGAAGGGAAAGCAGGAAAGTGGAAGGAGTATATAGAGGGTCTATACAACGGCCACGTTCTTGAGAACAATATTATGGAAATGGAAGAGGAGGTAGATGAAGATGAAATGGGAATCAGGATACTGCGTGAAGAGTTTGACAGAGCACTGACAGGCCTAAGTCGAAACAAGGCACCGGGAGTAGACAACATTCCATTAGAGCTACTGACAGCCATGGGAGAGCCAGGCCTAACAAAACTCTACTATCTAGTTAGCAAGATGTATGAGACAGGCGAAATTCCCTCAGACTTCAAGAAGAATATAATAATTCCAATCCCAAAGAAAGCAGGGGTTTACAGATGTGAAAATTACCGAACTATCAGTATAATAAGTCACGGCTGCAAAATATTAACACAAATTCTTTGCAGACGAATGGAAAAAATTGGTAGAAGCCGACCTCGGGGAAGATCAGTTTGGATTCCGTAGAAATGTTGGAACACGTAAGGCAATACTGACCGTACGACTTATCTTAGAAAATAGATTAAGGAAAAGCAAACCTAAGTTTCTAGCATTTGTAAACTTAGAGAAAGCTTTTGACAGTGTTGGCTGGAATACTCTCGTTCAAATTCTGAAGGTGGCAGGGGTAAAATACAGGGAGCGAAAGGCTATTTACAATTTGTACAGAAACCAGAAGGCAGTTATAAGAGTGTAGGGGCATGAAAGGGAAGCAGTGGTTGGAAAGGGAGTGAGACAGGGTTGTACCCCATCCCTGACGTTATTCAATCTGTATATTGAGCAAGCAGTAAAGGAAACAAATGAAAAAGTCGAAGTAGAAATTAAAATTCATGGAGAAGAGACAGTAAGGACCTGGAAGAACAGCTGAACGGAATTGACAGTGTCTTGAAAGGAGGATATAAGATGAACATCAACAAAAGCAAAACGAGGATAATGGAATGTTGTCGAATTAAGTTAGGTGATGCTGAAGGAATTAGATTAGGAAATGAGAAGCTTAAAGTAGTAAATGAGTTTTGCTGTTTGGGGAACGAAATAACTGATGATGGTCGAAGTAGAGAAGATATAAAATGTAGCCTGGCAATGGTAAGGAAAGCGTTTCTGTAGAAGAGAAATTTGTTAACATAGACTATAGAGCTAAGTGTCAGGAAACCGTTTCTGAAAGTATTTGTATGGAGTGTAGCCATGTATGGAAGTGAAACGTGGACGATAAATAGTTTAGACAAGAAGAGAATAGATGCTTTCGAAGTGTGGTGCTACAGAAGAATGCTGAAGATTAGATGGTTAGATCACATAACTGATGAGGTATTGAATAGAATTGGAGAGAAGAGAGATTTGTGGTACAACTTGACTAGAAGAAGGGATCGGTTGTTAGGGCGTATTCTGAGGTATCAAGGGATCGCCAATTTAGTATTGGAGGGCAGCGTGGAGGGTAAAAACCTTAGAGGGAGACCAAGAGATGAGTACACTAAACAGATTCAGAAGGATGTAGGTTGTAGCAGGTACTGGGAGATGAAGAAGCTTGCAGAGGATAGAGTAGCATGGAGAGCTGCATCAAACCAGTCTCTGGACTGAAGACCACAACAACAACAACAACAACATTTGTGTAAGGAATGGTTATCAAGAAATTTACGCCACGATCTCTCCTCCCCTTTCCGGCCAGATATTGGCAGTGAAAATTTTCCATCATCAGAATTCAAACCAGATTACCTCCGAGTCGAACGCCACCGCACAGATGTGCCGCAGCGACCTCAGCTACGGTGGCGGTAATTCTATAAATACCTCGCTAACATCGGAGAAAAGTCGTCGATGCCGAGATCACTGCAAGATATTGATTGTTTATACAGGGTGAAGAAAAATTCGAGCACTCTGACTTCGCAGCACGATTGCTCATATACTCGAAATACAGAAATGTCTCTCACAAAATTTCGTCCTGCGCATATTTCGGGCAATAAATGGACGCCAAAGGTTGGCAGTCTGGCAACACTGTAATGCCGTGTATGGTGACTATCTCTGTCAGGAGGCAGAGTAGTGCTGTAAAGTTGGTGCAATGGATAACGGTTTGGGTTAACATGCGTTTCTGGGTGGAGGTTTATTTGTTTTTATTTCCTAAAAGTAGTCTACGTGGTTAAGTACCTGGCGTCTTAGTCGTCAAACAGCGACTGCAGCGGGTCTACTACAAAACATTTGCAGTTACGTACTACGAACACAGAAATGGGTGTACAGTCGTTCTCATTGGGCAGCTTTGTTTCGCAGCACTGCCTCTACTAGGTTTAAAACCTATTTTCTGTGTTCCCTCCCCCAATGGTCCCATCGGAATTGTTTGCAAAGTATGCTGCTAGCCATACTGGTGACATAACGCCCTAACGGAATGACGGAATGTAATGGACCTGAAAACGGCACGAATAATGGTTGGTATTAATCGATGGGACAATTCAATTGAAGTTGGGGGGGGGGGAGTACATACAAAAGAAGTTTGCAATCTAGTATTTGCATTGGTGTGAAACTCGCGTCCACGACATGAAAAAAGTTTCTTTAAAAGCTGACCAATGAAAACGATTGTATTTCTATTTCTGTGTTCGTAGCACGTAACTGCTTATGTTTTATAGAAGACCCATGTTTTTCGCTGTGTGATGATTGTCTTAATCCGTTACCAAGCAGACTGCTTTTAGCAAATAAAAACAAATAAACCTCGAGCCAGAACCGAGCCCTCAATCTCCAGCATGTTAACCGAAAACGCTATCCACTGCACCAACTGTACAGCACTGCTGTGTATATTGACAGAGATAGTTACTGTAAACGTGATTGAAGTGTAGCCAGAGATCCCATCTTTAACGTCCATTTACAGCCCGAAATATGCTCAGAACAAAATTTTGTGAAAGACATTTTTGTATTGCCAATATTTGAGGAATCACGCTGCAGAGCCCGAGTGCACGAATTTTTATTCAGCTTGTATATTTTTAAACACCCCTTGAACACAAAAAGGACTTCTTTTTCATAGTGGCCATCACAACTGTAATTTTTACTGAATGTAACAACATAACTCAGTATCACTTATTAGTGAAAATACGGTCCCGTGGAGTCACAACCGAAAATTTGACTAGAGTGAGAATTTCTTCGTAGGGATGACATAACATGGACAGTCATCGATGGATGTAGAAGTAGCATTAGATGTGCCTTGGAACGTTTGTTGGGACTCTTGCTGTTTATCCCGTACTTAAATGACTTGGCTGACATTGTTAATAGTAACTCATGATTTTCGCAGATGATGCATTACCTATAACAAAGTACTGTCCAGAACGTCCAACGGCACCGACCGGCCGCCATGTCATCCTTAGCCGTTAGGCGTCACTGGATGGGGATACTGAGGAGCGTGTGGTCAGACACCGCTTACGCGACAGTTGTCAGCTTTCGTGCCCGAAACCGCTACTTCTGAACCAAGTAGTTCCTTAATTGGCATCACAAGGGCTGAGGGCATCCCGCTTGCCAACAGCGCTCGGCAGACCTGGACGGTCACCCATCCAAGCGCTAGCCAAGCCCGACAGCACTTCGGCGATCTGACGTGTTGTTGCCACTGCGGCAAGGCCGTTGCCACTGTCGGATGAAAGCTACACAAATATCCAGTCAAATCTTGATAAAATTTCAAACTGCTGCAATGATTCGCAGCTTGCTATGACGACGCTACGAATGAGTTACTACTGGAATCACTAAACTCATACAAATATCGCGTTTATCAGCCTGTGGGGCTGAGAAATGGAATGATCACATAGCCTCAGTGGTAGGTAAGGTATGTTGCGTATTTCAGTCCACTGGTAGCATACTGCGAAAATGCAGTCTGTCTACAAAGGAGACTGCTTGCAAAACGCTCCTGGGACCCATCCTAGAATAATGATCAAGTGTGCGGGTTCCGTGATAATTAGATCTGACTGGGTATATTGATCCTATACGAAGAAAGTCATCACGAATTCTCACAGGTTTGTTCGACCCACTGTATGTCATTGGCATGCTGTAAAACATGAACTGGCAGACACTTGAGGACAGAAATCAATTATCCCGCGAAAGTTTTTTCCAAAGTTTAAGAAACAGTATTAAATGAGAAACCTAGCATTATATAAAGAACCGCAAAGACAATATTAGACGTACATTGGACTTCCCGCGCTCTGTACCCAAAAAGAACGGGAAGAAATCATAATAACTGGTACAATAGCGAGTTCCGTCTTCCTTGCGCTTCACAGTGGTCTGCTGAGTATACATGTAGATGTAGACGTAGGTAACAACCTTTCTCTCCTCTTAGAAAAATATCGCCTTCATTCGACCAAAGGCGAAATATCTGCTTGCATGCTCGTCCTCTTCCAATGTCACCCATGATTTCAGTCCTGTTCCTGCCTCTTCCTCTCATTCCTTCTACTTTTTCCTCTATAATTTTTGTTGCAGACAATTTTTAAGCAGTATATATCATAGCCAAGATTTCTTCCTCTTTCTGATCACTTCCAATAATCTTCTTTCTTCCCCTATTTTTCTCATTACTTCTTCATTCATAAGTTTGTCAGTCCCCTTCATCTTAAACATTCTTCTCCATAGCTCCATTTCAAAACTTTCTAAATATCTTCCTTCTTTGTTTTTAACTGCCCATGATTCACTGCTGCATAACACTACGCTCCAAACATAACATTTAGCAAATCTTTTCCTCACTTCCATCGAAATTCTGTTAAATTTCAGTAACTGCTTCACCTTTTTAACTGCTCTCTTTGCCATTGGTATCCTCCTCATTTCTTCTGTACAGCTTCCGACAGCTTCCGTTCAGTGTAATTAAACTTCCCACGCATAAAAGAATTTTACTTGTTCTAACTTTTTTCCGTCAAAAAGTATGTTCATTGAAGTGTCCTTCTTGCTTATTCTCATCGGTTTTGTCTTTCTTATATTTGTCTTGATTCCATACTCTTCGTCCTTCGTGCAGTATTCTTCAACACCTACTTTAGCTCCTCTTCCGATTCCGATAACATTGCTTGATCATCCGCGTATTTTATATTCTTCAACCTTTCTCCTCCAGTTACAATGCCACTCACATCCTCGATAGCGTTACTTATCACTTCTTCACCATATACGTCAAATAGCTTCGGTGACAGTGAGCATCCTTGCTTTCCACCTCTTCCATTTCTCTTTTCTTCCGTCTGCTTATTCCCTACACTGTCATTTTTTGCTTTGTACACGTTTCATTTTATCTTTCTAGTCTGCACTACCATCTTTTAAAATTCTCAGCAGAGTACTCTAGTTGACACTATCGAAAGCTTTCTTCCAGTCGATAAAACAGATATACACCTCCTTGTTCATTTCTATCATTCCTTCAGCAATCATCCCCAGACAACCCATAGCATCTCTTTTCCTGTACCCTTTTGACCCCTAACTGATCTACCCCAGTATTTTTCTCAATTTTCTTTTCAGTTCTCCTCAGGATAACTCTCGAACAGTCTTTGTAGCATGGGTCATAAAACAAAGTGTCTTGTAGTCTTTGCATTCTTTTGCGTTTCACTTTTTAGATATAAATACTAGAAAGCCCTTAAGTAGATCTTTAGGTCATACTCCTGTGTCACAAATTCTGTTTACTACCTCAGAAGTAAGATCAAATATCCCAATTGTGATCAATTTTATGCTAACTGTACGTGACAGAATTACGCTGTATCATTGTAAGATTTCTTTTGGCATAAAAGCACTCCTTTGCAAACATTTTTTCGTAGAACTAAAGCACTCATCTCGAATATAAAATAAAATATGGGAATTATGTTAAATTTTCGCTATCAAAATTGAGTATAAAATCAATACTCGAAACACTTTCCAAGGTAGTGCGTATTTTTATAATTACTGGCATACGCTACTCAAATCTTATTTGTATATAATAGACTGCTCATGATATTGAATTTTTCCTACTGTACTTGTGTTTCCTGCATATCACATAGTTGTTGCCGTTGTTACGATGCTCAGTCTGAAGACTGCTTTGCTTCAGCTCTCCATGCCAGTCTATCCTGTGCATACCTACTGAAACCCACTGCCATCGGAATATGCTTACTGTAATCGAGCACACTCCCCACAAATTCCTGAGACTAAGAAATGCTATAAAAGTATGCACTTAAACTTATACTCGTTGGTAAGGAATTTCCATTTTTCAGACGTACTTTTACTGCTATTGCCAGTCTTCGTTTTACATTGCCTCTACTTCGGTCGTCATCTGCTATTTTGTTGCCCAAATAGCAAAATTGGTGTACTACTTTCATTGCTTCATTTCCTAATCTAATTCTATCAGCATCGCCTGAATTAATTCGACTACAATCCACTGCCCTTGTTTAACTTTTGTTGACAGTCGCCTTATAATTTATTTTCAAGACACTCTCCATTCCGTTCAACTATTTTTCTAAGTCTCTGACGGAACTACAATTTCATCGACAAACCTCAAGGTTGTGATTTCTTCTCCTTGAAATTTAATTCCATTTTCCAATTTGTCCTTAGTTTCCTTCACTCTTTGCTCACCGTAATGACTGAATTACATCAGGATAACGTATAAATTTGACTGACTCTCTTTTCAGCCATTGCTTTACTTCAATTCTTGGATAACATTTCGTTGCCTGTATTTAGTTAACCATACACATATTGAAGTTCTTGATTCTTTCTACTCACATCATCAGTCAGATGTAATATCACAAAACGGTATACGAAGTTGTTGACTAGTCCTATTGCTTAACCCTCATGCCTCTTTTTACTGTGTACTGAATAGCGTTCCTCGACCATCGCATTTTATGTCTGTGCGACTGGTACTTTCAAATCGCGCTCCTGTGTTAGTCATCATAACAGAAATGAAACCGAAATCAAACGAAACTGAAGGACGAGCGAAGAAATGTATTTTATATACCTTAATATAAATTAAGCACGTTATTTTGCAAGAGTTAATACACCTCTATATCAAAATCATTATCACTACCATTCAAATATTGAGTTAGACTTGGGGGCCTGTTGCTATCATTGGTCTTCCCAAATGTCTTCTATTTGTCAACAGCTTATTTAGTAAGTCGCTTACTGCCTGTCTGAAGGACGTAGTTGAGCCATTTTTTTCCCTGTGTTTCCCCCTTTTTGTTTTTCTTTAACGTTGAGAAGCTCTTCAATATTCGCCCTATTTCGTCATTAAAGATTTGATCCAATCTGCTAAAAGCATTGATTCCTCTCAGAAACTTCATTTCTGTATTTTGAATTCAGAGGAGTTGTCATTGCTTTTTTCTTGCAGAATTTCACCTTGCCTTTCGTGCAATGGATCTTCAACAGTGGATTTCTGAATTTGCTGCACATCTATGGGAAACTAGTTACTTTCTCTCTGTGTTATAACAATATGTTTAGTTTTGTGCGTTAACTTACAGCTATAATCGTCGATGAAAAGATATTTGCAGAGAAAAGCACTTAATGATATATATTGTATTTTAGGCCAATAGACATAACTAGTTTGCAAAAACAGACATAATGTCTTATGGGATAACAGCAATCAATGATTTTATAATGTTACTTAAAATCCGTCTTGATTGCAAATTTTTGTATTCATATGACCGGTTTCGGTTCATTCAGAACCATCTTCAGAACTGATATTTCAGATCTGAAGATGGTTCTGAATGAACCGAAACCGGTCATATGAATAAAAAAATTTGCAATCAAGACGGATTTTAAGTAACAACATAACTAGTTGTTATAGTGGTTTTGAATACCTTTACTGGTCAGGAGTAAACGACTATTGAAAATATAATTGTTTTTGGATAGCTCAACATGAATTTCCTAAGGGACCGAAGTTTATCATGCATTTACCAGTGGAATAAGGTGCGGAGAAAATATTTCGCAGTATGCAACTTCCGTCCGATTTCGACGAAACAAATTGAGACTGTGAACCATCAAAATTTGGAAAAACATAAAAGAAAATTAAATACGTGTGGCCATGAAGTAGTGAGACATAGGTTCTATACTAAATCATTAGTCCATACACAAGTTCCAATTAACTTTGAATTTACGACCATCAATAAATATCGAACTTACATCCTTCGACATTTCCAAATACACGTCGCACAATATAGCTTCACACATAAATCTACTGCTATGCAGTTTGGCACTTTCACATGACACTAAAATAACATTTTTTTAAAACAATAGTAATGCAGTGGCAAGACGTACGTGTCCGACACAAATTACAAGAGACAGAAGAGTGAGTAAATGTTCATCGAGAATATCTCGTACATCAAAAAATTTGTAAAAATGTTCTTCTTTTGTCCGCCTTTCGCGCAGCGGCTTTCAAAGTCACTGTATCTCTGACGGCGCTTCCATAATAAACGCGTCACGTCGCAGGACATTCGTTTTTTACATTCTCGTAACGTTATTTGCTAACTGTAGCTGTTGCCCAGCACCTGCTCGGTTAGTGAATGATTTAAAATGGTAGAGCAATCACATAATGTTACAATGTGTCTGTCGAATTCGTATGCGATTTTGCAGTCAAGGTAGTTTAAGACTGATATTTGTTCAAGACAGATGGCCTCTGATATTTTTTATGTTATAAAATCCTTTTCCCTTAAAGGTCATAACTTTAGTTTTAATTTTTGAGATTTCACAATTGCATGTTTTGGTAATTCTCTGTAGCTGATGGACTGGACTCCTTTCTGTAACTTATGTTCAGAGAAGGTGATAGCATTATCGTCATCTACATCCGAACGATTGATATCAAAGCACTATTGAACCTTCCACCTTGTGTTGACAACAGGCTTATTGGTTTTCTAAAAATCATATATCTCATACCTATCATCGACTTTCAAAGGTCATCCACTGTAGTGATGTGAGGGCAGTCCTTCGTTTATCTCAAAGAGAAAATGAAAGAAAAGTGCAGCAGAATACTATCAGAACGTGGTGGCCAGAGCGTGACTAAGCTGATAAAAGCACCAAGCTGGAATACGGCGTATAAAGACGATGACAATCGAACAAAAAGATTTGTAGAAGGCCAAAAAAATCAAAAATTAATTTTCATCACCTCGCTCAGATTATCCCAAGGCGAAATTCAGTTTCATAGGATAAGAGCATTGGTAGCAGGCGCGGTATGCCTACCTTATCGCCGTAGTGGAATGTGGTTTCTCTTTCGCCGACATGTTATGAAGTGTCAGGCTGTGGATGAGTGTCCTGAGGACTCGTACAGCGTAATCTTGTGTTTGTGTTGTTGTAAGCGAGGGGAAGGAAGAGAGTGGACCTCGGTGCCGGCAAATAGCCTACTCCTTTCGAAAAGCACCAAGGCGGCCGCCGAACTTAATGTTCCCATACGATGGACGAATCACTGTCACACGCTAGCGGTGACAACTCCTATCACCACCAGGACTGGAACAGGCTCCCTCTGAGTCGACTATGGAGGTCGGTGTCCAGCTGTCTAAACTTTAAAAAAAGGCAGGGGAACAAAACTGGCAGTTCCGCCGCTGGAAAGTGTTATTGTGCAATACTCTTGAAGGATTTTAGGGAACCATGGACAACGTAAGTCAGAATTACCAAGTACTATTTTGAGTCTAGTTCTTCCAGTGCCCTATACTATGTGACATATCACTCGATTTAGATCGGCAAGAAAAGATCAGTCTGGTCACACACTTTCCTAACAGCAGTTGGTAGTGCCGACGTATTTGGCTCGCGTCATTTGTACATACAGACTTACTCTTCCCCTCCGTTAAACGTATTCTGCAGAATTCTCCAGGACCGTTTGAAGAGGATGAATAAAATACGAGCGTACGAAATATCATGCCAACTTTGTGACTCGGTTGAAGAGTTTCTAGTAAACAGAACACAGCACATGATTTTCAGTGTAGAGCAATTTTCAGACGTAAAAGTAACCCCAAGAGAGTGTTATAGGACTATTAATTCCCATAATATATATGTGAATAACGTCGGAAACTCCATGAGGCTTTTCATGGATTTGGGTTGGGTTGTTTGGGGGAAGAGACCAAACAGAGAGGTCATCGGTCTCATCCGGGTAGGGAAGGACGGGGAAGGAAGTCGGCCGTGCTCTTTCAAAGGAACCACCCCGGCATTTGCCTGGAGCGATTTAGGGAAATCACGGAAAACCTAAATTAGGATGGCCGGACGCGGGATTGAACCGTCGTCCTCCCGAATACGAGTCCAGTGTGCTAACCACTGCGCCACCTCGCTCGGTAGCTTTTCATGGACGATGGCATTACATACAGAGAAGTCGCAATGCTAAAAAAAAATTTGTAGCAAAATCCCGGAGACCTGCAGATATCGACACTTGACTCTCAACATAAACACACATAGCGGACTGTGCATAAATGATCAAAAAGACCCAATATTGTTTGAATGATTGTGAAACAATCATTGTAAGTAGTCAGTACGATTAAACATCTAGGACTATGCATACAGAGCGATTCAAAGTGAAACAACCACATCAAACTAAATGCGGATAAGGCAGATGCCAGACTGAATTCATTGTTGGAAACTCGGGAAGCGTAGTCCATCCACGAAGAAGGCAATTTACAAAACCCTCTTTCACCCAGTACTTAAATTTTGCTCGTCAGACTGCGATCCATACCGAATCACGTGACAGAGGAAATAGAGAAGATCCAAAGAAGAGCACCGGGTTTCGTCACAGGTTCGTTAAGAAAGCACGAAAGGGACGCGGAGATGCTCAGTCATGTCCAGCTCCAGACGCAACAAGAATGGCATTGTGCATCACGTCGTAGTTTCCTGTTAAAGTTCAAAGAGTGTACGATCATAGAACAGTCAACTGATTTAAGGAAAAGCAAACCTACGTCTCTAGCATTTGTAGACTTGGAGAAAGCTTTTGACAATGTTGACTGGAATACTCTCTTTCAAATTCTGAAGGTGGCAGGGGTAAAATACAGGGAGCGAAAGGATATTTACAATTTGTACAGAAACCAGATGGCAGTTATAAGAGTCGAGGGGCATGAAAGGGAAGCAGTGGTTGGGAAGGGAGTGAGACAGGATTGTAGCCTATCCCCGATGTTATTGAAGCTGTATATTGAGCTAGCAGTAAAGGAAACAAAAGAAAAATTTGGAGTAGGTATTAAAATCCAGGGAGAAGAAATAAAAACTTTGAGGTTCGCCGATGACATTGAAATTCTGTCAGAGACAGCAAAGGACTTGGAAGAGCAGCTTAACAGAATGAACAGTGTCTTTAAATGAGGATATAAGATGAACATCAACAAAAGAAAACGAGGATAATGCAATGTAGTCGAATTAAATCAGGTGATGCTGAGGGAATTAGATTAGGAAATGAGACACTTAAAGTAGTAAATGAGTTTTGCTATTTGGGGAGAAAAATAACTGATGATGATCGAAGTAGAGAGGATATAAAATGTAGACTGGCAATGGCAAGGAAAGCGTTTCTGAAGAAGAGAAATTTGTTAACATCGAGTACAGATTTAAGTGTCAGGAAGTCGTTTCTGAAAGTATTTGCATGGAGTGTAGCCATGTATGGAAGTGAAACATGGACGATAAATAGTTTAGACAAGAAGAGAATAGAAGCTTTCGAAATGTGGTGCTACAGTAGAATGCTGAAAATTAGATGGGTAGATCACATAACTAATGAGGAGGTATTGAATAGAATTGCGGAGAAGAGAAATTTGTGGCGCAACTTGACTAGAAGAAGGGAACGGTTGGTAGTTTTGAGGCATCAAGTAATCACCAATTTAGTATTGGAGGGCAGCGTGGAGGGTAAAAATCGTAGAGGGAGACCAAGAGATGAATACACTAAACAGATTCAGAAGGATGTAGGTTGCAGTAGGTACTGAGAGATGAAGGAGCTTGCAAAGTATAGAGTAGAATGGAGAGCTGCATCAAACCAGTCTCGGGACTGAAGACCACAACAACAACAACAACAAACGGGGGCAAACGTAGCTTTGCTCACGTAGATTAAATTTGTCACATCCGAAAACGGCACATTTTAACTTGTAACGATCATTTCAACAAGAGACAACTCACGGACTCACAGATGTCCCTATATTACCGCATTTTAACGCGTGCAAGTGCTTGAATTTGCGCTCGCAATGACCTGATTGATTAACTTCAATGCTAAATAACTCGGAAAAGGCGCAACGTATCGAAATATTTTCTTAGCAGTTATTTCTCAGCACAACCTCTGCTTCATCATCCTTACAAAATTTTTTGACTGCTTCTGGCCACCTTGCATTACTTCCCCCTTTTGTATACCTCGCGAAACCATGAATGAAAATTTAGCGAAATTCGAGCTTACACGGAAGCTTACCAACAAATGTTCCTCCTCGAACCATTCGTAACTGGAACAAGAAATGTGTTTGTACAGGTGGGTGGTGGGGGAGGGGGGGGAAGAGTCATGGTGGTATATGAAATACGCCACCACACACCATAAGGTGCTTCCAGAATGAGATTTTCGCTCCCCAGGCTGTGGCTAAGCCATGTCTCCGCAATATCCTTTCTTCCAGGATTGCTAGTTCTGCAAGGTTCGCAGAAGAGCTTCTGTGAAGATTGGAAAGTAGGAGACGAGATACTGGCAGAACTGAGGAGGAGTCGTGAGTCGTGCTTGGGTAGCTCAGATGGTACAGCACTTCCCCGCAAAAGGCAAAGGTCCCGAGTTCGAGCCTCGGTCCGGCACACAGTTTTAATCTGCCAGGAAGTTTCGTCATAAGGTGGCTTACGGAGTATAGATGTAGATACATATGATAAGTGAGAAGACATTTGCCACGTCTGTCGTTTGAAAGAACCGATCTCCAATATTAACGATCAGATTTTTGAAGTGGAAATATAGGTGTTATCTTGCTTTCGCTCGAATCACCACAGTATTCCGCAATTATTTCACAATCATTTGATAGTGATAACACCGTGACATTTAGCACGCGTTTTGACGAGCACTCATGATTATGTGATGTAGTAAGTAAAATAGTTTAGTCATCAACTGAAAGTCAAAGGACAGCAGTCATTTATTTGCTTATTTGAGTCTGAAACAAAGGGAAACTGTACTTAAGTTATACCAAGTAACTGCCAATGTTCAATGTCTTGCACGGCCTTCTCATTACATTACATCATTCTCTGTCATCTAGATAAGGGTCTCTGAAATCTAGAGAGGCATCAAAGATTGACCTTTGAAGTTCAGTACAATAAAACGACTTAACGTTATGAAATATTACTGTATCAGAGAAGAGTAAAGTGTTGCACCTCGCTACACTTATCACACTTTCACTCTGCAGTAGAAATTATTTTCTTATTCCAGTTTTAAATGATGGCATTCACTTTTCATGTACTGCGGCATTTTACCTGAAATTAAAAAAAAAATACTCCGGAAAATTAAAGTTTTTTTCAAATGTGAAAACATGTTCCAAGGCACCACATGGTCTTGTGCCTAGCAACAAATATTCGATGTTGTTGTTGTTGTTGTGGTCTTCAGTCCTGAGACTGGTTTCATGCAGCTCTCCATGCTACTCTACCCTGTGCAAGCTTTTTCATCTCCCAGTACCTACTGCAACCTACATCCTTCTGAATCAGCTTAGTGTATTCATCTCTTGGTCTCCCTCTACGATTTTTACCCTCAAATATTCGATTAAAATTTAAAAGAATTGCAGTGGAGAATACCTTCTCAGTACTGTATTTAATAGTCTGTCTGCTACATTATTACTGTACTACACACCAACTATCAGTAAGTAAATTCAAATTAAGCAGAAGTATTGTCAAATCCCAGTTACAAGTTAATACATTTTGAAATAAAAGTTGTTGGAAAGTATCATAAATTTCCGCTGAGGAAGTATTGCATATTCCATAATAAAAGAACTTCTTCACCATCGTACAAGATGATTGTACGACCGACGAAATATGGATGAACTATTCACGCTATATACACTACTGGCCATTAAAACTGCTACACCACGAAGTGACGTGCTACAGACGCCAAATTTAACCGACAGGAAGACGATGCTGTGATATGCAAATGATTAGCTTTTGAGAGCATTCACACAAAGTTGGCGCCGGTGGCGACACCTACAACGTGCTGACGTGAGGAAAGTTTCCAACCGATTCCTCAAACACTAACAGCAGTTGACTGGCGTTGCCTGGTGAAACGTTGTTTTGATGCCTCGTATAAGGAGGAGAAATGCGTACCATCACGTTTCCGACTTTGATAAAGGTCGGATTGTAGCCTGTCGCGATTGTGGTTTATCGTATCGCGACATTGCTGCTCGCGTTGGTAAAGATCCAGTGACTGTTAGTAGAATATGGAATCGGTGGGTTCAGGAGGGTAATACGGGACGCCGTGCTGGATCCCAACGGCCTCGTATCACTAGCAGTCGAGATGACAGGCATCTTATCCGCATGGCCGTAACAAATCGTGCAGCCACGTCTCGATCCCTGAGTCAACAGATGGGGACGTTCGCAAGACAACAGCCATCTGCACGAACAGTTCGACGACGTTTGCAGCAGCATGGACTATCAGCTCGGAGACCACGGCTGCGGTTACCCTTGACGCTGCATCACAGACAGGAGCGCCTGCTATGGTGTACTCAACGACGAACCTGGGTGCACGAATGGCAAAACGTCATTTTTTCGGATGAATCCAGGTTCTGTTTACAGCATCATGATGGTCGCATCCGCGTTTGGCGACATCGCGGTGAACGCACATTCGACGCGTGTATTCGTCATCGCCATACTGGCGTATCACGCGGCGTGATGGTATGGGGTGCCATTGGTTACACGTCTCGGTCACCTCTTGTTCGCATTGACGGCACTTTGAACTGTGGACGTTACATTTCAGATGTGTTACCACCCGTGGCTCTACCCTTCATTCGATCCCTGCGAAACCCTACATTTCAGCAGGATAATGCACGACCGCACGTTGTAAGTCCTGTACGGGAATTTCTGGATACAGAAAATGTTCGACTGCTGCCCTGGCCAGCACATTCTCCAGATCTCTCACCAATTGAAAACGTCTGGTCAATGGTGGCCGAGCAACTGGCTCGTCACAATACGCCAGTCACTACTCTTGATGAACTGTGGTATCGTGTTGAAGCTGCATGAGCAGCTGTACTTGTACACGCCATCCAAGCTCTTTTTGACTCAATGCCCAGGGGTATCAAGGCCGTTATTAAGGCCAGAGGTGGTTGTTCTGGGTACTGATTTCTCAGGATGTATGCACCCAAATTGCGTGAAAATGTAATCAGATGTCTGTTCTAGTATATTTGTCCAATGAATGCCCGTTTATCATCTGCATTTCTTCTTGGTGTAGCAATTTTAATGGCCAGTAGTGTATAAATAATTATAAAAATATAGACCATTTTATGCACCACCAAATTCTGTACCTGAAGAATTAACGATATCATTCAAATAGCTTTAATGTATTATACAGAACTTAAACGTATAGACCGCGAAATGTTCACCAATACTGCGCAAAACACAACCTCATGTCTAACAACAATAAAAAATGTAGAAAAACCCGGAAACTGCTTTTATCGCGGTCTCTAGTGTGCATTTCATCTGTTGATTCTAAAGGCAGTGACTAGACTGAAGTAACAACCAAAAAACATCGTGTTTTTCAATGTACACTTCCCTCTAAGTACAACTCTCTCCGCTAATAATAGTAATTACAATGTAATCTACGACATTAATTTTAATAATTTCTGTTAATATACCCTTCAGTGAAGTAGGAGTCTCCCAAAAGAAATTTCTTTATTCAGTGTAAAGCTTCACCACATTACCCACAAGACATATAATAATGTGCTTTGATAGACTGCTGAATACATAATTTCTTGTGAAGAACTTCTTCTAACCCTTAAACGAGTGTTTTTCTAAACAGTACGTCCTCGTAGCAGAAAATTACGGCCTACGCAAGTCGATAGATATTTCCATCTCCGCCGGCCTGTGTGGCCGTGCGGTTCTAGGCGCTTCAGTCTGGAACCGCGTGACCGCTACGGTCGCAGGTTGGAATCCTGCCTGGGGCATGGATGTGTGTGATGTCCTTAGGTTAGTTAGGTTTAAGTAGCTCTAAGTTCTAGGGGACTGATGACCTCAGATGTTAAGTCCCATAGTGCTCAGAGCCATTTGATTTTTTACAGCTCCTGTCTGGCCACCTAGGTCTAGGTTCTTTGTGATTTCCCTAAATACTTTCAGCAAATTCCGATACGGTTTCATTCAAAAGGAGACTGCCAATTTTCTTCCCCTTCTTTCCCCGGTTTGAGGTTGTCATCCGTCTCTAATGACGTCATCTTCGACGAAGCGTAAACCCTAACGTTTCTTCCTTCCTCCTTTCATAAAAATATTGATTTAGTTTTAAATTTGTGTCTAACATGCAATATGAGCAACAACAAAGACCAGTACTCACACTCAGCGTACGCTCTGTGCGCTGCAAAGGAGAGTAATTGTTTCGACAGAAGTCGGACAGCGTAGGGCTTCGGAGCGATATTCGCTTGTTGACAGTCACTATCAACATTACTTTTCAATGTGTGGTAGTACACTGAAGCTGTTGTAGACATACTATTACCGTGTCATTACGTCCTGTCATTATGATCATATATATATATATATATATATATATATATATATATAGGAATTCACATTATTTTTAATTAGTAAATTGTATCTGCTGGCTGCATTTGGCTACGTTGACAGCGCAAGGAAACCTATGAGTATCGATCGAGGCCACTCGATTTCAGTCGAAACATCTCCCATCAGCCACCGCGAAAAGAGTCTTCTTATCGTTAGAATGTACGATTAGTACGCTCATTCTTATGAAATATAAGCCAGTCGCTATTTAGTCATCTGTAAATGAGCAGTATGTAGGCAAACTCACAATCAAACCATTTAAACGTAACCTGTAAAAATACTTGTTCTACAAAAATTTCTAAAGAAATAACGCAAAAGATCTGTGATTAATATAATTAACTAACTTCAATTTAGTTAGCAATTGAGTGCCCGAGGACAGCAACCGTTTATTTCTTTATCCAAATCTGAAACAACTGGGGATCACATTCTGAAATAAAATTACAACCGCAATCGGTTTACACTAAATAACACGCAGTGTTCAGCACCTTAAACGGCCACGTGAGAATTCCTTCAGTTCAGCCTCACTTCTTCATGTTAGCCTTGCACTGAGACAGTCCAGGTCAATCACATCCACTACACACTACGCATATTTTAACTGGATGGCCAGAACCAACGAAGCCGTCTCCTTGTCTTCACAAAATGCTTCAAACTTTTCATATACCTTGTTTCGTGAACCATGGCACATCTGTTTTTACCAACGAGCATCGCGCTAGTTTGCGACTCAGCGATGCGTGTCAGATCTGAACCGAATCAGCGCTGCGAATTAACGGCCGTCGACTTGAAACACTGGCCAGCCTCAGTGTGGTTTTCCACAATCCTTTAGGCGCATGTTGAGCTGGTGCCCGGTAGTAAAACACGATACACTGACATTTAAAATATGATAAAACACAGGAAGAAGCTTGCATATTACACAGACAGGTAGCGGAAATGACCCACCCTTAGGTTAACTGGAAACTGCGCTAGCAGGAAGGAAATCAGGCGACACAGTTAAAAGAAAACTGTCAAATTATGAGAACAGCGGACCACTGACAGTTCACTGGATCATATTTGCGGCGACTTACTTGTGTTAGGTGGTTTGCAAATAAGATACATTTTATCTGTGAAAATACGAGTAAATTCTTGCCACTTACATGCCTGAATTTTTACTCACAGCTTAATGTACAATAAAATGTAATAAATTTAACTCAACTAGACAGTACTTAGTGTGTCCGCAATTTTTACTCTTTCGCTTTTTTTACTGGTCATCCTGCAATTCTCTTCAATATTCTTAAATGGAGAAACTCATTAACGAGTCCTAATTGGTTTGTTAGTTTGTACCATTTCCCTTCCTATTAGTTGACTCTACATTATTTTGGATAGTCAGTCGTAGTTTCAGTGTTCATCAAGCGCTTTCATTTTTTGCTGAAGGCAAACTGTGCAATATCTTCAGCCAAACATAGCCGATTCAGCTATTTGACATGGGAATACGGGGTTTTCAGAAGATTGATCCAATTTTCAGAAGAATATATCTTCTACGTTAATGAAGAGAAACTTGGAGTGAATTTTAACTTACGTATAGCAACTAAAAGCTTATGATGGCGCCAGTTGTTGGTTGCTAGTTCATATGGCTGACAGTGCGGGTCTGACTGGTGCAGTTAGATCGCTCTTTCGTTCGCTACCCAACATGCGTCCGGTCGATGTGGCACTATCACGGCAACAGTAGGTGTTTTTCGTTCTCCGTTCCAACAGGTGGAATTCATTTAAAGTAGTGCGGTGTGATTTTCGTCGCGTGCACGGCAGTGCACCTCCATATAGCTCAAACGATTCGACGATGGCATCGACAGCGTCAAAATACTAGTTGTTTACGTGAAGGCCAATCCACAGGCAATAATCGTGTGATCATTAGAGATATAGAGCTCTGCACAACTCCACGGAGGACTACTCGTCGTACCAGCTGAGAATCAGCCATGCCCAATGCTCTGTCTGGCGTGTTTTGTGACGACGTTTCTGTTTCAAACCATAAAGGAATCAGTTGCTACAAGCCCTTACGTTGATGATAAATAGTTTGTGAAAGATAAAAGAAACCTTTGATAGTAAATGTATTTGTGAAAAGTAACCTAAGGCCGTACGTGGGTGCAAGTAAAAGACATACCCTTATACAATCGGATTGTTCTTTTGAATACAAAAACTTTGTAGTGGTACGTCTAACTTAAAATTCACCCCAAGTTTCTACAGTGCATGCTTCTTGTACAAGATATGGTCTTGTGAAGTCAGACGAATATTTTTTAGACATACTGTGTATTCCTTCTTGTTCATTTTCCCGGTTCAGCGTCCAGGACAGTTACGCTGATAACAGTTTTGGTTACACGAACTCCTTGCCTCACTCCTTTTAGTATTCTGTATTTATCACTACTACGCCGTAAAATTGAAAAACGTTTTGCAGTATATAGGCCAGAACAAAGTTTTTCCCTGATTACAGAACATTATATCTAGCCAACTATACTAGATACAGCTATGCGGTATCTCGCAAAAGATACCTTAACTAATAAGATCTTTTATGGGCTCATCTCCACATGTAAATCGTTTGTTGCCCGTAGGAGTTCTAGGCGATACTCCACGTCTTTGTCAAGATCTCTTCCGTCACCACCTCTACACCATCTCGTATTCGTGCCGCAAGAGCTTCTACGTTGGGAACTGGCACACTAAACACTTTATCATTAATGCAACGTTTGTATAAAATCTACACTACAGTGCTGTGAGGTACTAGACGCGTCGATTTCAGTGACCTGCGTTGAAATGCACGGTATCAACAGTGTCGTCACTGACTCCAGTCTAACGCATCTTATCTTGTCAACAACACTGTCTGTATCTTCACTTTTCATGCCTTCCTTTAAGTCTCTTCACATTTGGCGGATCTCGAAAATACGCACTTGTAAAATGTCGCTTAACTGTATTTCACGAAGCCACAAAAGACATTGCGCTTTCATAAACGAAGCTAACATTTGTAAATAAAAAAACCGCCTACATATGTGAAAGGATATCCATAAAAATTTTATGAGGCTTCTTTTTTCAGCAAACCACACAGCTGTATCCAGCATAGCTCCTGAGAAATAAAAGTTTGTAATTAGGCAAAGTTTTATGCTCTGCCTGTGTTAACAGGTTAAATAAATGTTTTGTTTGCCAAAGGCTATTACTGCAGATTTTGTTGAATTAAGAGTCAAAAATTTTTTCCCGTTCATTGCTCCATTCTAAACTGCTCAAACAATGTTTAACGACAGCCTCATGCCCTGAAGAGCCATTTCAAGTTAAAATAGTGCGCGCATTGTCACTTCATGACAAGAAGGGTTGAGCGTTGCCTGCAAAAGAGGGGGGGAGGGAGCTGGATGGGGTGGGGGTGGGGGGGGGGGGAGTGTCGATGTAGACAGTACGCAACCGCCTTCACAACATCAATTCTATCTGAAGGTATCCGTTTCGAAAATCAGAACAAACCCCCAGCACCGGAATTTCCCTTAACTCTAAATGTAGCCTGGAATAATGGCATCCAGATAACATCCAGTTCGCTCGCTGACGAGTGCGGGATTTACCTCATACTTGATGGTCGTCCTACAAGATTATTGGAGGCGGACAAGTACCAATACACGTGGCCGGCACGCACTCGTGCGTTTCAGTGGGGGTAGTTGGGGGGGGGGGTCATCTTTTAGGCTGGTATCATGTACGGTTTACGGACGCCTCTTATTGTTATCGCCAGCCGGAGTGGCCGAGCGGTTCTAGGCGCTTCAGTCTGGATCCACGCGACCGCTACTGTCGCAGGTTCGAATCCTGCCTCGGGCATGGATGTCTATGATGTCCTTAGGTTGGTTAGGTTTAAGTAGTTCTAAGTTCTAGGGGACTGATGACCTCCGATGTTAAGTCCCATAGTGCTCAGAGCCATTTGAACTGTTTTTTTCTTATTGTTATCAGCGTAAATCTGACGAGGTTCTGAAGTTCTGGAGAGGATCCTCCAGCACTCCGATCAACATTTCAGTGATGGGTCCAGTTTCGAGACAGTAGTGCACGAACACACAATGCTCACTTCCACGATGCAGGAACCAATAAAATGGAATGGCCTGTGGTACCCACTGACGTGGATACCGCTACAATGCACAGGTGTAGCATAACGGTATACGATGTTACCCAGCAGCTTCCTGTCTATTAACAGCTGTGCAAAGATGTTCACGTTCGAACAGACTACCTTAACGTTGGTTATTGTTTTGTTTTCAGTTCATAGTACACCTACTGTTTTTTAGTTTCATGCACCTTATTCTTTTTATTCGTTGCTCCATACGAATCTAAGTCCGCACCCATTGGTAGATAAATAGGTGGTGCAAAATGTCTTTAGCAGTTTATGTTTTTATTCGAAAATTCAAATAGTCCTAGGGCAGCTTATATTTTTGCTTGACGTTCATAGTTTAAAAGTCCCATATTCTTATCATGCTCATGTTTCGTATTATGCTGCCACCATGCGACAGAAATCAAGAAAGTCTGTAGCCTTCTATGAGACTGTGAGCCCATACCTGAGCCTTCGAGGCTCCCTGCGAGAAAGCATTCACCACCCCTCGCTAGACACTTTACCGACATCGCGCGCTAGCGTAGCATCCCGCAGTAGGGCTAAAAATGAATTACAGAAAACTGAGAGCGACGTGCAAAGAAATAAAAGATTGCAATCGAGACGAGTCTCATCTTGCCGGCGACTTCTTATTTCACTACATTTAATGTTGTTATTGTTGTGGCCTTCACTCTGAAGACAAAATCGTTCAATACTGAATCAGTATTAAGCTTTGTCATCTAGAACGTCGAATTTAATCCTTTCTTCTGTTGATCTCTGCCGTCTCCACTCTTCCACCTGAACTGTGAATTCGTTTCGCAGTATTAACCAGATTTTACTGTACGAGTCAGGTTCTTATCTGATTGTGCACGAGTGCAGGCTATTAAGAGCTAAAACTAAGTCAAATTCAGGAAGTTATTCACAACCGTTCACCACAGCACTCCGTCATTTGTTAAACAGCACCACGGCCACCAAATCTACCGTTTTAATGACAATAGTATTCTTATACTGATGAGTTTTTTAGCAACATTAATATTGTGTATTTCTGATACTAGTTTCGATCTGAGGAAGCATAATCTGACAGAAGATATTATAAAAGAAACACCATTTGCCTATACAGCACTGACTACATCTACATCGACATCTACGTGGTTACTCTGCAATTCACACTTAAGTGCCTGGCAGAGGGTTCATCGAACCATTTTCATACTACTTCTCTACCATTCCACACTAGAATGGCGCGTGGGAAAAAGGAACACCTAAATCTTTCCGTTCGAGCTCTGATTTCTCTTATTTTATTATGATGATCATTTCTCCCTACGTAGGTGGGTGTCAACAAAATATTTACGCATTCGGAAGAGAAATTTGGTGATTCAAATTTCGTAAATATATCTCGCCGCAAAGAAAACCGCCTTTGTTTCAGTGACTGCCACTCCAACTCGCGTACCATATCAGTGACATTCTCACACCTATTGCGCGATAACAAGAAACGAGCTGCCCTTCTTTGCACTTTTTCGATGTCTTCCGTCAATCCTACCTGGTAAGGATCCCATACCGCGCAGCAATAGTCCAGCAGAGTGCGGACAAGTGTAATGTAGGCTGTCTCTTTAGTGAGTTTGTCGAATCTTCTAAGTGTTCTGCCAACAAAGCGCAGTCTTTGTTTCGCCTTTCGCATAATATTATCTATGTGGTATTCCAATTTAAGTTGCTCTTAATTGTAATTCCTAGGTATTTAGTCTAATTGACAGCCCTTAGATTTGTGCGATTTGTCGTATACCCAAAATTTATCGGATTCCTTTTAGTACCCATGTGGATGAACTCGCACTTTTCTTTGTTTAGTGCCAATTGCCACTTTTCGCACCATACAGAAATTCTCTCTAGATCATTTTGTAATTGGAACTGATCGTCTGATGATTTTACTAGACGGTAAATTACTATTCGTGGAAATAGATAATATTACAATTAAAGCAGCTGCTTTGGTGATAACGATGTTGTTTTTCAGGTAAGGTAGACCAATCTAAAAAATTACTGCGGAACTTTCCGTCAGTTACAAAATACATTCACTATTCCGTCTGGAACAAGACACAGTCTAGTTCTTTATTGAAAAGTCGCTCAAAATGTTCTACAATATAACAACGCGGCCTATTTTCCGAAGATTTCATTTGTTTATTTGCTACTTCCTATAAGTTCGTCAGAAAAGTATATACACGTTCACAAATGAGAAGCACAAAATTTTGAATGTTCTACGATATTAGTTTACTTAGTTAAATAGGCATTGTCAGGCTGCACGTGACAATCATCATGAAAGAGAATACAGAACTGGTGAACGACACTGATGATCATATTACACATGGAAGGTAACAAAGAGGTATATAATCATATTACGTCAATCTACTACCTCTGTGTGAAGTGTCCCACCATCTTTTCTTTGTAAAGGTATCTATAAACCTATACAAACATAAAAATCTTCTGTAAACGTACTTGGAGTACGGGGTGTATCCAGCAGCAATAACATAAAAGGAATAAAAACGCTATTACGGTCATTCTAAATTTAAGGAAAACTGACACATGCAGAACGGCCTTCCAAAATCTAAAAATGTTCGCCTTCCCAGCCACGTATGTACAGTGTGAACCAGAGCTGCACCAATAAACTTTCAGAGCTTGTTCAGGGATAGCTTCTGAGTATTTTGGTGTGAGTGACCCACGGTCTTAGGCGGCTCGTTACAGAGTAAATATGCAATTACGATTTATTCGCTGTACTACCGCCGTCAGCTTTCGTCTCTGTAAAAATACCGCCACAACAGTGAAAAAGCGTGGAGTATGCAGTAACCAAACGTACAACGTACAACTCAAAATAGCTATGTAATAACTATCATTGTCAGATGTAAAGCCAGCCAGAGTGGCCGAGCGGTTCTAGTCGCTACAGTCCGGAACCGCGTGACCGCTACGGTCGAAGGTTCGAATCCTGTCTCGGGCATAGATGTGTGTGATGTCCTTAGGTTACTTAGGTTTAAGGTGTTCTAAGTTCTAGGAGACTGATGACCTCATAAGTTAAGTTCCATAGTGCTCTGAGCCATTTGAACCATTTTTCAGATGTAAAAGTACTGTGATGTGGGTGCCGTCGCTGCGGTAACACCTCTGAACAGCAACGTTGCCATTAATTGTAGTGAACCATCACACGAGGTGAACATCGACCAATTCTTCTTCAGTAAACCTATCCATACTGTTAACATTTGTGAGAAAACAAAAGCGAGCTTGAGTGGGAAGAGTGAAGTGCGCATTATTATCGTCAACAGCAAGTTCCTTGACTGAGTAGAACAGGTATGTTCTCAGACAACACACAGGGCGTATACTGTAGACATCTGCTGTGTTGTACACTATTTACGATGCAACACCGACGCAAAGGTAACTGGGGCAAGAAACAATACGAAATGCAATAAATCTGTAACGATCCGGCGGAGACCGTGGATCCCTTATATCAAAATATGCAGAAGTTGTCACTGAACAACCCCTGCTAATTTGTCACTGGAATTCTGTTTGAGACTGTGTACAGAACAAATCTTTCATTAATAAAAGATAATACATCATCAGAAAAATGGCAGATGTCCGTTCACACGGCACAAGAAGACCAGCTGCGAACTGTACCACACACACCGAGAGTTCTCGAAAGAGGCCGTCGATATACAGATGTTCACTAATAGTGTCTGATAAGGGGTGTACGGTATGAGTGAGACCCCATTCCTTAAACGTTTTGAGGACTCTTTAACGCAAAGAGAATTTTACAGTATATATGTACACTATTGGCCTTCAAAATTGCTACACCAAGAAGAAATGCAGATGATAAGCGGGTATTCATTGGACAAATATATTATACTAGAACTGACACGTGATTACATTTTCACGCAATTTGGGTGCATACATCCTGAGAAATCAGTATCCAGAACAACCACCTCTGGCCGTAATAACGGCCTTGATACGCCTGGGCATTGAGTCAAACAGAGCTTGGATGGCGTGTACAGGTACAGCTGCCCACGCAGCTTCAACACGATGCCACACTTCATCAACAGTAGTGACTGGCGTATTGTGACGAGCTTTTTGCTCGGCCACCATTGACCAGACGTTTTCAGTTGGTGAGAGATCTGGAGAATGTGCTGGCCAGCGCAGCAGTGCAACACTTTCTGTATCCAGAAAGACCCGTACAGGACCTGCAACATGCGGTCGTGTTTTTTCCTGCTGAAATGTAGGGTTTCGCAGGGATCGAATTAAGGGTAGAGCCATGGGTCGTAACACATCTGAAATGTAACGTCCACTGTTCAAAGTGCCGTCAATGCGAACAAGAGGTGACCGAGACGTGTAACCAATGGCACCCCATACCATCACGCCGCGTGATACGCCAGTATGGCGATGACGAATACACGCGTCGAATGTGCGTTCACCGCGATGTCGCCAAACACGAATGCGACCATCATGATGCTGTAAACAGAACCTGGATTCATCCGAAAAAATGACGTTTTGCCATTCGTGCACCCAGGTTCGTCGTTGAGTACACCATCGCAGGCGCTCCTGTCTGTGATGCAGCGTCAAGGGTACCCGCAGCCATGGTCTCCGAGCTGACAGTCCATGCTGCTGCAAACGTCGTCGAACTGTTCGTGCAGATGTTTGTTGTCTTGCAAACGTCCACATATGTTGACTCAGGGATCGAGACGTGGCTGCACGTTCCGTTACAGCCATGCGAATAAGATGCCTGTCATCTCGACTGCTAGTGATACGAGGCCGTTGGGATCCAGCACGGCGTTCCGTATTACCCTCCTGAACCCACCGATTCGATATTCTGCTAACAGTCATTGGATCTCGACCAAAGCGAGCAGCAATGTCGCGATACGACAAACCGCAATCGCAATAGGCTACAATCCGACCTTTATCAAAGTCGGAAACGTTATGTTACGCATTTTCCCTCCTTACACGAGACATCACAACAACGTTTCACCAGGCAACGCCGGTCAACCGCTGTTTGTGTATGAGAAATCGGTTGGAAACTATCCTCATGTCAGCACGTTGTAAGTGTCGCCATCGGCGCCAACCTTGTGTGAATGCTCTGAAAAGCTAATCATTTGCATATCACAGCATCTTCTTCCTCTCGGTTAAATTTCGCGTCTGCAGCACGTCATCTTCGTGGTGCAGTAATTTTAATGGCCAGCAGTGTAAATGAAACTGTATGTATCGTAGTCATCTAAGGGTCTGCCAGATGATGTAAGTTGTCGACTCCACTTTCAGCACGATGAAGTTTTTGGCGGTATATGATCAACGAGGGTGCACGAAAATACGGAAACACCACAAATACAACACATTAGCATGTCTAACATGCTGCAGGAAAACAGTTTTTAACCTCCCCCTCACTTATCGACCTTAATGACAGTAAAAAATTAAACCGCGTGTACCTAATGGAAATTTGGGAAAAGCAATCGTCACCGAAGTTAATCTGTCGGTAAAGAGGGAGGAAAGGGTTACATCTAAATGAAAGGAAAAATGCAAATGAAATTGGTGGAAATTAATTTTGAGAAAAAGGTAAAATTAATAAAGAAAGTAAACGTGCAGTCGTTACGTTAGCAATTAATTTGCGTTAATTAGATATTTGAGATTTGGGGAAAATTACGGTCGCCAGTCCTATGGAGAACTACTATAATAACTGAAAAAGAAAGGTTATTGCACATATAATTAGCACTAAAAGCGTGGTAACTGAAGGTTGACACATGCTGTTTGAGAACTGAAAGTTTGTCAGAAGTAATAAATTTCGCTACACTCTGACTTAATTTAGCAAAAGAATTAATAAAACCGGAAAATTGAAAGTTAATTTAGTGACTGAAATTAATAGTGAGGTATGTTTCTGAAGCACTACGAAATTCAGTAAAATAAGGTTAGTCTTGGGCTACCTCAACAATCATTTCAAAAGCTACTTGAATCTACGCAATTTAGAAATAAGAGATTTAACTTTGAACTTGAATTAAATGATTGTGGACAATTAACAATAGTAACATTTAGTACGTACCAAACTGAGCTGCAGTCACAGATAAGCTAAAATATGCTAACAAAACTCGCATTCTTAATTTGTGCTTGTGTAATCTAAATATTGTAGCCAGCTATGAATACCTTAACTGAACTTTGAAATTAAAGCAGTGAAATCGAATGATATTACTTTAATGCTGGCGTTTGAATTTCAACGACACTCGGGTTCATTCCGAAAAAGGAAGGGACCCTGCTTGGTAATGCAATTGGGACAATGAGCAACAAATGTTCATGCTAAGTTGCTGTAATTATAGTTACGAAAATGGAACAGTTTGAAAAGCTGAGGTCTGCCATACAGTTCTAAAACTTTACGTGCTTCCAGTCTTCCTTGTTGGTTGATTGAAGGTTTGAAGTCGACGGTCGAGGAGGTGTAGACAGTCACTCATTGTCGGCCGTCGCTGTTGCAGAAGCTGGATGTTGGCGCGCCTTCTTCTCGACACGGTCACCAGGCGAAACGGGCTCTTGATGTGCGCCAGCTAATGCTTCCTGTCCGCGACACCGTGTCAGAAACTATCATCGCAAGTCGAGCGCAATTATATGCTGCCAAACCCCGAAAGCGCGGCAACTCGCGGGAGCGTCACACAACACACCTGCTCAACCGCACTATTCCAGTCAGACTCTCCTCTGCCCGCGCTCCACGCAGCCGAGTTTACACTACCAAAGATCCTAAACACTTTGGTTCTCCACACGACCTATCGATGTATTCGTTCGATAGCATAGTTTTCCCTAGGCAAGACCCAGCGTAAAAATACAAATAATATTTACAAAACAAACCAATTATACATCGACATAAATGCATAAATATATATATACAAAAATAGTAAAATAATTGCAATATATAAAGACACAGAAATGTCATATCTTGAGGTAAGAAAACAAGGGAAAAAATTATAGTACAATAGATGGAAATAACAGGATATGCATTTCTGGCGTTACAAGTTGGCATTCAAAACAGCTTCCAGTCGTCTCAGAATGGATAAATACAGGTCCTGTATGGTTTTCTAGGGAATCTTAAACCATTTTTCTTGCAAAATAATGACAAGTTCAGGTATCGATGACGGAGATGGAAATCGATCACGCTCCCTTCTCTCCTAAGTAGACCACAAAGGATCAATAATACTGAGATCTGGTGACTATGGTGGCCAGCGGAGGTGTGATGATTCATTTTGGTTCTCACAAAACCAGTCCTTGATGACAGGAGCTGTGTGAACAGGGACCCTGTCGTCTTGGAACAAGGCATCACCACTGGGGATCCAACATTGTGCCATGGACTGGACCTGATCAACCAGAATTGTCACATAATCCTT
The DNA here is from genome assembly GCF_021461385.2 of Schistocerca piceifrons. Classification (NCBI taxonomy): domain Eukaryota; kingdom Metazoa; phylum Arthropoda; class Insecta; order Orthoptera; family Acrididae; genus Schistocerca; species Schistocerca piceifrons. The sequence continues at coordinate 234,829,646 of NC_060143.1, forward strand.
GCCAGTAATGTGACCTTGCAGAGTTACCATAGGGCTCATGGAATACCACGATATGGCTGGCCAAACCATCACAGTAACAAATCATCAACAGCAGTCTCAGCAAGGTTCTACTATACAAGTACTGTACACAAACCAGAAACCTTACGCCCTAAGGTAGTTCCACCTATCAGACTGGAGCAATGGACACCTGGGCAACACTCTTGCCTGGTATCTGATGCTTTGGGCCATCCTCAGCGCAGAAACCCCATACATCCAGTGGCCAGAATAGGCTACATCCACAGGTGAGGAAAGGACCATCCCCCCCCCCCCCCCCAAACGCCTACTCGCTCAGACCCCAGATAAGAATCTACACTTATCCAGATACGTCTGCATGGCGGGATCCACCAACATGCGCCGCATTAGCATCATTAAGTTGCCTGCTGTGGCAAACCTCACAGCATTCCTGTGAGGACAGGATTGGATACTAGATCCAGGCCACTGCCCAGACCCCAGCCCAGATCTGACACTTCACTGCCCACCCTAGCATGAAGGCAAGCGGGCATAATGCCAAAAGCCACCCCCCCCCCTCCCACCCCCACCCACCCAAATATAAGATCGCATGATTCACACTCTCGCTGACAAAGCCGATTCTAGGGATATGGCACTGCTACTATGAAACCAACACCATCGGATGCTGGGGGAGGCGGGGGGGGGGGGGGGGGGAGCACTGGCAGCCAGCGACCAATGTGGCTCCCCCGCACCCCTGCCCATAGTCCTTATGTTACCAGGATTACTCCTGCAACATTTGACAAGTCACCATCTAGTATTTGTGCTGTAGTCGCCTGAGTGGAAGAGTAAAAATGGGTCAAATGGCTCTGAGCACTATGGGACTTAACTGCTGAGGTCATCAGTCCCCTAGAACTGAAAAGTACTTAAACCTAACTAACCTAAGGACGTCACACACATCCATGCCCGAGGCAGGATTCGAACCTGCGACCGTAGCGGTTCGAGACTGTAGCGCCTAGAGCCGCTCGTCCATCTCGGCCGGCGTGGAAGAGTATCTAAATAACTTTTAGATATAAATATAAGGTTAATAATGAATGCGTTAACACTATCATAATCGCCAGTTACTTGTTACAGATTCTAATACATATGTGGTTATAATTAAACTGACAGTGTTCCGAATGCTGCAGTGTGGGTGGTATACATCATGAAACAGAAATATCATAGGTACTTTTATAATCAGTGTTCTAGTGGAGTACGCTGAAAAAATAATAGTTTCACTTTCTGTCACCAGGTGAAGATTTGGCGCTGTAAGCAGTTACAATGTGGTGTGGGTGCAGGAAAAGAGGATGAACAATCGAACACATGATAATGGCGCATTTATTGGGATATCACTGTTTACAACATGTGTTCAGTGCGGTCTTCCAGTTCAGCAACATGCTGCATCCGTATCACGGCATGGTTGACAGTCGCTTGCAGCATATGCAGTGTAATCCTTGTGACATGTCGTCGTATACTTGCCTTCAGATCAGGTAGAGTCGAGACACGTCCCTGATAGATACTTTCTTTCACATATCCCCAAAACCAGATATCGGTGGATCTGGAAGACTACTAGAAATGATGCGGCTATTACCACAGGTTCTCGCAGCAAACCTTTCACCCGGCGAGCGAATGTAGTGGCTTGCGGCCTTGTATGGTTCAAATGGCTCTGAGCACTATGGGACTCAACATCTGAGGTCATTAGTCGCCTAGAACTTAGAACTACTTAAACCTAACTAATCTAAGGACATCACACACATCCATGCCCGAGGCAGGATTCGAACCTGCGACCCTAACGGTCGCGCGGTTCCAAACTGAAGCGCCTAGAACCGTTTGGCCACACCAACCGGCACCGTCTTGTATGAAAACAGTGGTGTGGACACAGTTGTATTTTTACAATACTGGGATCACGTTTTACGCAAGGAGGTTCTTATATCAATATCACTGCACACCAAACAGGTCTGCGAGTTGTCACCTCCTCAAAAGAAACGGACATAGAGCGAAGGAGCTTGTGAAATCATACCACACTGTCACATTAGTTGAGCACAGTGGATGCTCCCGCGCAAAATGTGCCAGAGTAGAACCTCATATGGGAAGTTCGTGGATTCATTGCACCACGAAGAGTAAAATGTGCCTCGTCTATGCAAAGTTTATTCCCAGACAGAAGTCATCCATCTCCATGCATGCCAAAAAAACTAAGGGCTAAGCCCTGACGTTGTAGGCTATCTTGGGGCTTCTTTTGGCGTACATTCTAAATCTTTCTGGGATACCAGTGTAAAATTCGCCATAAAATCTTTTGAACTTTTGACCAGAGGAGAGACAGTTCGCGAGACTCAGTACTGGCTGCAGAATTTGAGGCGTGTGCTGCACGATCGGCTGTAGGTAAATCACCTTCAACAACTGCCATGGGAATGGGCCGTCTTCCTTTCCCCACTGCCCCCACTTAATTCATCTGTTTTTTCAAATTTTTTTATCATATTCTTTTGCCCATTTATTGACATTGGGACTCTTCGCAACTGTTTCTGTCAGTGATATTCCCGCAGCACACTGACGTCATAACAGGATACATTTCACATTCAGATTGCTTACAGCGCCATATTTTACCTGGTGGCAGAAAGTCAAACTATTATTTTTTTCAGCATTTCCGTGAGCACATCGATCGGTAAACAAACATACGATGTTTCAGCGTCCTGCGATGCATACAACCCAAACTGCAGCACTTGGAACACCGTCAGTTTAATTATAAGCACCCACGATATATATACAATCTTAACCACACTTGCAGTGCAATAATCCAAGCCGGCCGCGGTGGCCGTGCGGTTCTAGGCGCTGCAGTCCGTAGCCGCGGGACTGCTACGGTCGCAGGTTCGAATCCTGCCTCGGGCATGGATGTGTGTGATGTCCTTAGGTTAGTTAGGTTTAAGTAGTTCTAATTTCTAGGGGACTGATGACCTAAGATGTTAAGCCCCATAGTGCTCAGAGCCAATAATTCAATAGAAAGTTTCACAGAGCTCTCGTCTCGAGTACACGATCACACCTCTACAGCACGTAGGAAAAACAAATATTTAAATACGAGGGTCACTCCAAAAGAAATCCACACTACTTTTTTCAATCCATCTTTTATTCTACATGTTTGAAAGTTTTACAGTGTGTAGATACATCCTTTAGGAACAATATTTTCATTTCTCCACATCATTTCCAACCCTTTCAACTGCCTTACGCCATCTTGGAACCAGCGCCTGTATATTCGCACGGTAAAGTTCTGGACCAATCTGTTGGAGCCACTGTTTGGCATCGTGCACAAGGGAGTCATCATCTTCAAACCTTGTTCCACGAAGAGAGTATTTCAGTTTCCCAAAGAGATGATAGTCACATGGAGCCAGGTCAGGACTGTAAGGCGGGTGTTTCAATGTTGTCCATCCGTTTTTTGTCATCGCTTCCGCGGTTTTTTGACCGACATGTGGCCGTGCATTGTCGTGCTACAGTAAAACATCCTGCTTTTGCCGATGTGGTCGAACACGACTCAGTCGAGCTTGAAGTTTCTTCAGTGTCATCACATATGCATCATTATTTATGGTGGTTCCACTTGTCATGATGTCCACAAGCAAGAGTCCTTTGGAGTTGAAAAACACTGTAGCCATAAATTTTCCAGCAGGAGGTGTGGTTCTGAATTTTTTTTTTCTTGGGTGAATTTGCATGATGCCACTCCATTGATTGCCTCTTCAGCTCTGGTGAAAAATGAGGGGGCCATGTTTCATCATCTCTCACAATTCTTCCAAGAAATTCATCTCCACCATTCTCGTACTGTTCCAAAAGTTCGCTCCATACCGTTTTTCTTGTTTCTGTGTGAGCCACTGTCAATATCCTGGGAACCCACCTGGCACAAACCTTTTTTAACGCCAGCACTTTCAGTATTCTGCAAACACTTCCTTCCCCTATCCCAACGTAGCGTGACAATTCGTTCACTGTCACGCGTCTGTCAGCAGTCACCAATTCTTTAACTCTCTGCACATTGTCTGGAGTGTGTGCAGCACAAGGCCTGCCGCTGCAAGGACAATGCTCAATATTTCCGTGCCCGCTTTCATCACGTAACCTGCTTGCCCAGCGACTAAGTGTACTGCGATCGACAGCAGCATCTCCATACACCTTTTTCAACCTCTTGTGGATGTTTCCCACTGTCTCGTTTTCACAGCACAGGAATTCTATGACAGCACGTTGCTTCTGACGAACGCCAAGTGTAGCAGCTATCTTGAAGATATGCTGCGACGGCGCCACTCACGGGAACAGGTTGAACTAAGTTTGAAAACAAGTGGGAAGGATGTATCTACACACTGTAAAACTTTCACACATGCAGAATGAAAGCTGTATTTTTACAAAAATAGTGTGCATTTCTTTTGGAGTGACCCTCGTAAACGATACTGTACTGATGATCCCGCCATGCGATATATGCCTGTTGTGAACTGCTACATTTAGGCACAATGCTTTCTCTGCTCACTGTAGACTGTATTTAGCTCACACAACTCTGGCTTTGACAAGCTGATAGAAAATCACCACAGACCGCTAAAGCGCATTCATAGTGCTCCTATCTCTTGTGATAATCGAAACCTTCGTCACCGGGAATGAAACCGGCCGCTCACTCGGCCTGTTGCGTCTACACCATTCGGCCACGCCCCACGTCGACCGTTAGTGACTCCAATATCCCGGCTCCATGGCTTACGAGCTCGCAGTTGACTTTCTTGACTGTTGACTACCACGACTGACTGACTGTTCCGTCGCTCCATGCAGGCACCTCCGCTCCAGTGGCTCTGACGTCAGTGCACGTGCAGGTAGCGAACAGATACCGCGCAGCACGGAAAAGCCACCAAAACTCCTCCTGGCAGTGGGAAAATCAATGGTGCAACTTTACTCGGTACAAATGCCTGTTGTGGACGGGGATTTGTCCTCGTTCCAGTCACTCCAGGACGGCCCCAGGTTCATTCAGCCCGCTGTCAAAATGCGTACTGGGGATTTTTGCCAGGGCTAACATGCAGTCACGTCTAGCGACCCACCATTCTTCCCCCTCCTTGTGCCGTGGCGGATAGAAGAGCTGCACTCTAGTTGCCATCAGGCCGACAGTCAGGGCCAGGTCTGTGCCACAGGCTTTACCTTAACCTTCCAAACTGTTCAACCTAGGTATTTGTATGAGTTGACTGACTCCAGCATAGAGTCATTGATTTTGTAGTAGTAGGACACTATTTTTTTCTATTTTGTGAAACCCACAGTTTTATATCTCTGAACATTTAAAGCAAGTTGCTAATTTTTGCACCATTTTGAAATCTTAATAAGATCCGACAGAGCATTTGTGCAGTTTTTTTCAGACAGTTCTTCATTATACTGCATCATCTACAAAAAAACTCTGAGTTTATTATTAATATAGCATGCAAGGTCATTAATACACAACACGAACAGCTAGCATCGCAACACATTTCCCTGGGGCATACCTGAAGTTACATCTACAACAGTAAATCCTCAATCAAGCCACAAGTCTCGCTTGATACCTGATAAGATCGTACTTTCGATGATAAGTGTATGTGTGGTACTGCGTCAAACGCCTTTCAAGAAACGCTGGAGCTATCTGACTGTGTTGTCATGGTACGTCATGTGAGAAAAGGTCGAATTTGGTTTCGCAAGACCGAGTTTTTAGGAATCCATGCTGGTTGTCACTGAGGAGTTCATTCTATTCGATATACATCATTACGTTTGAGCTCGGAGTATGTTCTAAGATTTTACAAAAAACTGTTGTCAAGGACACTGGACAGTAGTTTTACGGATAACGTCTGCTATCCTTCTTGGAGACCGACGTGACCTGTACTTTCTTCCAACTACTGGGCACTTTTTTTTGTTCAAGAAATCTACGGTAGACTATGTTTAAAAAAAGGGCTTACTCAGTTGCAAAACCTGTACAGAAGTCTAACAGGAATTCCTATAAGGCACTGGGGCTTTGTTCAGTTTTAGTTATTTCAGCTGTTCTCAACACCATTGGCACTAATTTCCGTGTCACTCTTTGTAGTGGTGTGAGAATTGAATTGGGGCAATACCCCTGGGTTTTCTTTTGTAAGGAAAATATGAAAACGAAATTTAACATTTCTGCTTTCGCTTTGCTAGCGTTAGTTTCAGTCCCATGGCATTCATGAGTGTCTCGACACTAGCTTTGGTGACACCGACAGCATCTACTCCTTTACTCAGACTCGTTTTATTACCATCCATGCATTGTTCGAGAGACATCTTGTAGCTTTTCGTTCCACAGTATAATACTTAAGCGAGTGTTAGGGAGAGAGAAGGCCGGGGCAGTGTGTAATATGCCCAACGATAACGCTACTTACTAACCAATTTTATCCGTATTCCATTTTATCTGCTTACTAATTAAGGTCCAAGACATTTCTTATTTCCTTCCGTTACTTTTATTCCGGACTGCGCACGCGTATATGTTTTAATATGAGAGATCATTATTTTTGCCTTTTGCATATTTATCCGTTATTAGTCGCATAACTGAAAATCTCATCAAATTATCTACATCTACATCATACCCTTCAAGCCATCTAATTGTGTGTGGCAAAGGGCACTTTCGGTACCACTATCTGATTTCTCCAGTCCTGTTTCTCTCGCCAATAGTGCGTGGGAAGATTATCGGTAAGCCTCTGTATTGGCTCTAATTTCTCGAATTTTCTCCTCGTGATCACTACGCGAGATGTGTGTGGGGGGAAGTAATATATTGTCTGACTCCTCCTAAAAAGTGCTGTTCCGATAGTTCAATAGTAAATCTCTCCGTGATGCACGACGCCTCTCTTGTAACGTCCGCCAGTGGAGTTTGTTTAGCATCTCCGCAACTCTCTCGCCATCTCAGCGATCCCGTGACGAAACGCGCCGCTCTTCGTTGGATCTTCTCTATCAGTCCTACCTGATATGGATCCCAGATAAATGAACAATACTCAAGAATAAGGTGAACAAGTGCCTTATAAGCCACTTCTTTCGCGGATGAGTTACATTTCCTTAAGATTCTTGCGATGAATCTGAGTCTGGTGTCTGTTTTTCCCACTATCTGTTTTATATGGTCATTCCACTTAAGGTCGCTCTGGATAGTTACGCCTAGATATTTTACGGCAGACGCTGTCTCCAGCTGTTTGTCATCAATAGTGTAGCTGTACAGTAGTAGATTTCTTTTCCTATGTATGCGCAATATGTTACATTTATTTACGTTCAGGGTCAGCTGCCAGAGTCTGCACCATTCATCATTTCTCTGCAGGTTCTTACTATCTTCTGGCGTTGCTACTTTGGTGTAAACAACTGCAGCATCTGCGAATAGCCTTAAAGAGCTTCCGATGCTTTCTACTAGATCATTTATATATATATATTGTAAACAGCAACGGCCCTATAACACTTCCCTGTGCTACTCTGGATATTACCTTTACATCTGTCGATTTTGTTCCGTTAAGAGCGACATGTTGAGTTCTATCTGCAAGAAAGTCTTGAATCCAATCGCAGGCCTGCTCCGATACTCCGTAAGCTCGTATTTTTTTTTTTCATTAAACGGCAATGCGGGACGGTGTCTAGTGTCTTTCTGAAATCAAGGAACACGGCATCAACCTGAGCGTCGTTGTCCACTGCGCTGTGGATCTCATGGAGGGACAGAGCGAGCGAGCTGAGTTTCGCAGGATCTGTGTTTGCGGAAACCATGTTGATTTTTATAGAGGAGATGTTCATTTTCCAAGAACGTCATAATTCCTGAGCATAAAACATGTTCCATAATTCTGTAACAGATTGACGTCAACGATATACGTCTATAATTGTGTGGATCTGTCTTACGGCGTTTCTTAAAAACGGAAATGACCTGCGCTTTTTTCCATTCGTTAGACACCTTTCGTTGCTCAAGCGATCTACGATAAATTACTGCTAGACGGGGAGCAAGTTATTTCGCATAATGTTTATAAAATCTTATAGGTATATCATCTGGTCCTGAAGTCTTTCCTCTACCAAACGATTGTAGCTGCTTTTCAACTTCGCGATCGGTTATCTCAATATCTGCCGTTTCGACGTTCGCACGACGATTGAAAGGAGGGACAACGTTACGATCTTTCGCGGTGAAACTATTTCGCAAGACCGAATTCAGTATGTCGGCTTTCTATCTATTATCTTCCGTTTCGGTGCCGGTGTGGTCGCTGAGAGAATTAATAGATGATTTTGACCCACTTCCTGATTTTACATACGACCAAAATCTCTTAGGGTTTTTACTCGGGTCGGTTGACAACGTCTTACTTTCGAAATCATTGAACGCTTCTCTCACTGCTCTCCTTACTCTCAATTTCGCTTCGTTCAGCTTTTGTTTTTCAGCAGGGTTTTTACTTCTCCTGAATCTGAGACGAAGTACTATTTGTTTACGTAGCGCTTTTCTAACACGGCAATTAAACCATGGTGGATCTTCCCCATCCCTTGAAACCTTACTCGGGACATACCTGTCTAGGGCATATTGAACGATGCCTTTGAATTTTTTCCATTTGTTCTCCGCACCTTCGTCCTGATCATCGAATATTTGATGCTGACTGCTGAGATATTCTGAAATTGTGTCATCCTTGCTGAGCAAATGTATCATCCTACCTTTCTTGGCAATCATTGTAGGACCCGTCGCCATAGATGCTGTCACAGCCTTATGGTCACTGATACCTTCCTCTACGTTAACGGATTCGATAAGTTCAAGTCTGTTTGTTGCCAGGAGGTCTAAGACGTTACCCTCACGATTTGGTTCTCTGTCTGCTCAAGGTAATTTTCGGACAAGACACCCAGTACAAAGTCACACGATTCCCTGTCTCTGGCACGAGTTTTGATAACACAATACTCCCAATCTATTCCTGACAAGTTGAAGTCACTCCCTATTACAACGGCATGTTCCGGAAAATTACTAATGATATTCTGCAAGTTTTGTCTGAAGCGCTCTACATCTACGGATGTCTGAAGCGCTCTACAACTACAAATCCTGACCCAGGTGGTCTATAAAAGGATCTGATCACCATTTTTGACCGTTCTTTGATACTCCATTTCACCCAGATTAATTCACATTCAGAATCCGTGATAACCTCGCTAGATTTTATCGAATTTTTTACTGCAATGAACGCGCCGCCACCATTGGCGACTAACCTATCCTTACAATACACATTCCAGTCTGAACTTAGGATTTCGTTGTCATTGACGTCTGGCTTCAACCAGCTTTCTATTCCCAATACTATCTGTGCATTATAACCTTCAGTAAGCGATATTAATTCTGCGACCTTTCCTTGGGTGCTCCTGCGGTTTACTAAAATCATATTAATCTTTTCTATCTCTGATCTGCGAGGACCAAGATTCTCTGAGGTCGCTGTGGCTGATTTAACAGGCAAATTGTTTTTGCTCCCAAGAGAGGGGTCCTCTAACTTAAAAAAAAAAAGCATCATTTGCCCACCAAACGTACTCCGCTACCCTAGTAGCCGCTTCCTGTGTGTATTGCACGTCTGACCTTTTAAGGGTAACCCTACAATTCTGCACCCGATAGCGGAGCTCGAGAAATTCGCATCCGATATCGTCGCAGACCCGTCTGAGCCTCTGGTTTAGACCTTCCACTCTGCTCCAAACCAGAGGACCGCGATCAACCCTGCGTACGATGCTACAAATAGACAGCTTAGCCTGCACCCCGCTTGCGTTGCCAGTTGCCTTCACCAAATCAGCCAGCCGCCGAAAGGAGCCGAGGATGGTCTCAGAACCCAAGCGTCGGGCGTCATTCGTGCCGACATGTGCCACTACTTGCAGCCGGTTGCACCCAGTGCGCTCGATAGCCGCCGGCAGGGCCTCCTCCACATCACAGATGAGACCTCCCGGCAAATGTACCGAATGCACACTGTAATTCTTTCCCACACTGTCTGCTATCTCCCTGAGGAGCTCCATCACCCGAATGACAGCATACCCATCATGTGTACTTGTCCGGACTGGGTAGGAAAATCGACCGCTGGCCCTACAGGAGAGGCATCCCGTGCTGGCTCAGAGTTATCATCAACACCGGGAAGCAGTGCTAAGACGTAGGGAGCCAGCCGCACGGCCTGCTCCCTCTTTCACCTTCCGCCCAGTAACACGCGAACCCACCACCGTCCGCCACACACTCTGGAGTGAGGACGGACAGGTCAGACGTTGCGTATGGGAAGCCGCAGCGACGTCCAGGTCACCAGGGGATTCCAGTGGCACCAAATGTGTCGCAGGTCTCGTCACTGGCGCCCCGACGTCACTGCAACTTTGACCATTAGCTAGAAGCTTGTCGACGGTAGCCAACGCAGCTTCCAGCTGTTTACGGACAGCAGCTAACTCTCCTTGTGTCCGCTCCCAACAATCACAGTCCCTAGCCATATCGTACTGTGTTTAAAATAGATATAAGGTCTCAAATGGCGCTACTGAGTTTGAAAATGTACCAAAGGTGAATAAAGTACCACTAAAAGTTGTTGTGCAGATTTCTCACTGTACTCTGAGATCGCAAGCTATTAAACAGGAATAAATCTCTCTACGTGGAAAATTTACACTAGGAAGCCGCCCTACACAAGTATACTCACAAGACTTACGCAACAGCAGAAACTACGGTTAATTTTCTAACCACTAGTCTACACAGTAAAACACACACGTACAGTTCACTTCTTTGCAGAAGCACGTGAACAAAAAACAAAGACTAAATCAATTTACAGTTTATCGCACAGCTGCTCAGCTGCGCGTCCTCTCGGCTCGGCGGCTGCCGCTATCATTAGGAAAGTGGAACGCGCTCACGACTGTGATATAACTTTCAAAATGATAAAGAGCAGCAATCTGTCGTCTTTCCGTTCTAGCTTCATTAGAGCAGATCCAGTTTCCGGCTAGTAACTAGCTATTATCAGTGCAGTATTCTGTAGTTGTTATACTGAGCCTAGTATATCCACACCTAGTGTTCAGGCTCTTGTGACAGCTCATTAAAGACTAATTAACCGTGGCAAGAGCCTGAACAATAGGTGAGGACGTACTACGTAGGCCGTGTGTAACAACTATAAAATACTGCACTGTTAATGGCTAGTTACTAGCCGAAATCTTGATCTGTGCTAATAAACCTAGAATGGAAAGGAGGAGCGATTGCTGCTCTTTATCATTTTGAAAGAGAATATCTCATTTTCAGAAATGACGAACTTCCTACATACATGTTTGACGTATTTAAAGGTCATAGGTGCTCTGTACTCCACCTATATGGTCAATACACGTTCCGCCTACATCTACATCTATACTCCGCAAGCCACCTGACGATGTGTGACGGAGGGTACCTTGAGTACCTCTATCGGTTCTCCCTTCTATTCCAATCTCGTTCGTGGAAAGAAGGTTGTCGGTATGCCTCTGTGTGGGCTCTAATCTCTCTGATTTTATCCTCATGGTTTCTTCGTGAGATATACATAGGAGGGAGAAATATACTGCTTGACTCCTCGGTGAAGGTATGTTCTCGAAACTTCAACAAAAGCCCGTACCGAGCTACTGAGCGTCTCTCTTGCAAAGTCTTCCACTGGAGTTTATCGATCATCTCCGTAACGCTTTCGCGATTACTAAATGATCCTGCAAAGAAGTCGGATGCTCTACGTTGGATCTTCTCTATCTCTTCTATCAGCCCTATCTGGTACGGATCCCACACCGGTGAGCAGTATTCAAGCAGTGGGCGAACAAGCGTACTGTATCCTATTTCCTTTGTTTTCGGACTGCATTTCCTTAGTATTCTTCCAATGAATCTCAGTCTGGCATCTGCTTTACCGACGATTAATTTTATATGGTCATTCCATTTTAGATCACTACTAATGCCTGCTCCCAGATAATTTATGGAATTAACTGCTTCCAGTTGCTGACCTGCTATATCGTAGCTAAATGATAAAGGATTTTTCTTTCTATGTATTCACAGCACATTACACTTGTCTACATTGAGATTCAATTGCCATTCCCTGCACTATGCGTCAATTCGTTGCAGATCCTCCTGCATTTCAGTACAATTTTCCGTTGTTACAACCTCTCGATACACTACAGCATCATCCGCAAAAAGCCTCAGTGAACTTCCGATGTTATCCACAAGGTCATTTACATATATTGTGAACAGCAACGGTCCTACGACACTCCCCTGCGGCACACCTGAAATCACTTTTACTTCGGAAGACTTCTCTCCATTGAGAATGAGATGCTGCGTTCTGTTATCTAGGAACTCTTCAATCCAATCACACAATTGACCTGACAGTCCATATGCTCTTACTTTGTTCATTAAACGACTGTGGGGAACTGTATCAAACGCCTTGCGGAAGTAAAGAAACACGGCATCTATCTGGAAGCCGTGTCTATGACCCTCTGAGTCTCGTGGACGAATAGCCCGAGCTGGGTTTCACACGATCATCTTTTTCGAAACCCATGCTGATTCCTACAGAGTAGATTTCTAGTCTCCAGAAAAGTCATTATACTCGAACATAATACGTGTTCCAGAATTCTACAACTAATCGACGTTAGAGATATGGGTCTATAGTTCAGCACTTCCCTTCTTGAAAACAGTGAAGACAGTCATTCACAAGATGTACACGATGGGGGCGCGAATTGTCATCCATGAAGACGACTACCTCGCCAATATGCTGCCGATATGGTTGCGCTATCGGTCGGAGGATGGCATTCACGTATTGTACAGCCGTTACGGTGCCTTCCATGAACACCAGCGGCGTACTTCGGCCCCACATAATGCCACCCCAAAACAGCAGGGAACCTCCACCTTGCTGCACTCGCTGGACAGTGTGTCTAAGGCGTTCAGCCTGACCGGGTTGCCTGCTTGAAGGTATATGGCACACTCGTCAGTGAAGAGAAGGTGATGCCAATCCATTCGACATGTTGTTGGGCCCATCTGTACCGCTCTGCATGGTGTCGTGGTTGCAAAGATGGACCTCCCCATAAACGTCGGGAGTGAAGTTGCGCATCATGCAGCCTCTTGAACACAGTTTGAGTAGTAACACAACGTCCTGTGTGTGCAGAAAAGCATTATTCAACATTGCGGCGTTGCTATCAGGGTTCCTCCGAGCCATAATCCATAGGTAGCGGCCATCCACTGCAGTAGTAGCCCTTGGGTGGCCTGAGCGAGGCATGTCATCGACATTTCCTGCCTCTCTGTATCTCCTCCATGTCCGAACAACATCGCTTTGGTTCACTCAGAGACGCCTGGACTCTTGTTGAGAGTCCTTCCTGGCACAAAGTAGCAATGCGGACGCGATCGGACCGCGGTATTGACCGTCTAGGCATGGTTGAGCTACAGACAACATGAGCCGTGTACCTCCTTCCTGATGGAATGACTGGAACTGATCGGCTGTCGGACCCCCTCCATCTAATAGGCGCTGCTCATTCATGGTTGTTTAAATCTTTGGGCGGGTTTAGTGACATCTCTGAACAGTCAGTCACAAGGACTGTGTCTGTGAGACAATATCCACAGTCAACGTCTATCTTCAGAAGTTCTAGCAACCGGGGTGATGCAAAACTTTCTTTGATGTGTGTATAATATCGACAGACACACAGCGGCAGGACGAAGACGTTTTGGGAAGGTAAGAAGTTCATTTTGGGTTCTGGAGAAATACAGGAGCACGCGAGGCAATCCGACGCTATTACGGCAAGTTGAAAAAGAGAGAGAGCGTGTGATATATACGTGCTTATGATAAACCCCTTCCCTCAAAAATATTTCTCTCCTTCATACCTCCTCTGTGTTATCACAGATGATATGTTACTGATCTCATTTGTACTAAAATTGCAGTACTCGTGAGGTGCCTATTTGCTTCCACCGCCCCGAGTGGAATGCATAAGTTCTAATAAATGTTCACCAAGCTGCAGTCTTATATACTTGTCTCCTGCGCAGAAAACAGCACGTAGGTCATAAATGCGTTATCTTGGAGCTGTAAGAAGCTCTTAGCGAGGAATTGTTATTTTATAAATAATTAAATTCTCAATGTTTGTTTATCCGGGATGCCACTCGCTTTTTATTAGCGGAACACGAGAGACTGCACAATTACATTCCGCTTTAGGGTCACAAATAATTTCTATTCTTCAACAAATTAATGAACTTCCTATTTCCGTAACTACAGCTCTCACATTTACAAACTAGACATTGCTAACTACAGGTCTTTACTGATACCGCGGCAGACAACATGCCCGTCCTCCGAGATTGCCGAACCAACTCTGATCTTACAGCCGAACCACTTCGCCCGCCATCCAAGTTAGGCGCGATCCGAAGATCACCAAAGTGCCTCGTCTTCCTTTTCGTTTAGCAGTTGTTTATTATTCTGCTGTTTGTTAATACTTGCGAAATAATTGAATGATACCACGCTGTTGAGAGATGCTTTAATTTCAAATACAAGTAAATGCTGTTTCGTTTGTCTAATATTACTAACAGAAAATTGTGATTTTGGCGCATAACTTCCGAACGTAGCAGCCAACTGCGGAGGAGAGCCACAATTTTGGTGGTCTTTCTCACGATACGCATAGTGAATAAACCATCTGTCATCGGTACGTCACACCACATTACATATTCCCATTCCTGCCTCCTCAACTGCCCTAATAAGGGCTTATTTTATCTTAAAATGATGGCTGCAAAGCCAGAAATATTACATTACGACTAATCTCATGGGTTAGAAGAAAGGCAGATCAATATTTATAGCATTTGTAGTCTTAGAGAAAGACCCGATAATGTTGATTTGAACATTTTGCTGGAATAAAATACAGAGAGCGAAAAGTTACCTACAACATATACAGAAATCAGACTGCATTTATAAGGGTCGACGGACATGAAAGTGAAGCACTAGTTAAGAAGGGAATGATGCAGAGCAGTCGCCTGTCTCCGAAGCAATAACTGAGAAGTGAGTGAGGCAGGATAGTAGACTACCCCCGACAGACGAAAACAAAGAGATATTTGGAAAGGGAATAGTATCGTCATTCTTTCACAAGCGGCAAAGGACTTGGAATAGAAGATGAACGAAATGGATAGTGTCTTGAAAAGTGGTTATAATATAGACATCGACTACAGTAAAACAAGAGTAACGGAATCTAGCTGAATTAATGATATACAGGACATAAAATCCCGTCTGAGGCCTGCGATCATTTTTATGTTAATAATTGGCAACCAATGCTGTACAATCGCAATAGAGTCATGAGATGTTCAATTGACTCTTTTATTAGAACATGTTACGCGTTTCGGGATTACACCCATCTTCAGACGTCTGTTACAAAAGAGTACAAAACGTAAGTGATCAGCACACTCAACATGTCTCAACGTTACAGAAAATGAGATCTGGTCATATGAGTTACATACCAAAAACTTCAGCTACTTCCTAGCCAACCGGCGTACAGCCTTGACAACTCAAAGAAAGTGTCCAATAACATATGACTGTGGCACAAGCAGTCTTGAAGCAGAGCGTATACTGTCGCTAAACAAGTCAACTAGCAGCGAAGCGCCCTCGGTAGGGGGCGCTGTAGGGTCATGTGCTCCATGCTTTCACATGTAATTTGGTAATGATATTACTCAGCATATAACATCTAACAGGGCGTAATTATGACTAGCAATCGGATTAGTACTTCCGTACACGTTAACACTAAAAGATTTTTTTTAGTTTTTTAAAAACTCCAATTTTTTTTTACATTGCCATACTATGCCTATGTAGATAGTGGCACTAAGCACCACTCAAACCATATGTTAATGTAAAACAAATAATAGGGGGGGGGGGGATTCCTTCATGAATAAACCTTACAACTTCTCAAATCTCTAAAAGAATACGACCAAGTTAAATATAACCAACATTATCCGCCATAAACTAAAACCCTGTGATCAGCTCGCGTACACAAACGTCTTAGGCGCCATCTGTTAAGGCCTTGTTGTTGTTGTTGTTGTTTGAAGGCTTCTATTTGGGCAATCATGGCCCATGAATATCACATGGCTGTAATTCGATAGGCGGATGGTTGCCGCCGACGTGGTTGCCGTTGGCTTTAACAGCTGGTGCCTAAGACGTTTGTGTACGTAAGCTGATCACAGGGTTTTAGTTTATGACGGATAATGCTTTTATATTTAATTTGGTGGTATTCTTTTAGAGATTTGAGAATTTGTAAGGTTTATTCATGAAGGAATTCTCCCCCCCCCCCCCCCTCCTATTATTTATTTTATATTGACATATGGTTTGTGTGGTGCTTAGTGCCATTACCTATATAGGCATAGTATGGCAATGTAAAAAATTTTGGAGTTCTTAAAAAATTAAAAAAAAATACCTTTTAGTGTTAACGTGTAAGGAGGTACTATTCTGATGGCTTGTCATAATTACACCCTGTTAGATGTTATATGGTGAGTATATTATTGTCAAATTACACGTGAAAGCATGGAGCACATGACCATGCATTGCCCCCTACCGAGGGCGCTCCGCTGCTAGTTGACTTATTTAGCGTCAGTACACGCTCTGCTTCAAGACTGCTTATGTCGCAGTCATATGTTATTCGACACTTTCTTTCAGTTGTCAAGGCTGTACGCCTGGTTGGTTAGGAAGGAGTTGAAGTTTGTGGTATGTGACTCATATGACCAGATATCATTTTCTGTAACGTTGAGACATGTTGAGTGTGCTGTTCACTTATGTTATGTACTTTTTTTGTAACAGATGTCTGATGATGGGTGTCATCCCGAAACGCGTAACATGTTCTAATAAAACAGTCAATTGAACATCTCATGACTTTATTGCGATTGTGCAGAATTGGCTGCAAATTATTAGCTGAATTAAATCAAGTGATGCTGACGGAATTGGGTTAGTAAATCAGAATGAAATTTTTACTCTGTAGCGGAGTGTGCGCTGATATGAAACGTCCTGGCAGATTATTTTGTGCCAGATCGAGACTCTAACTCGGGACCTTTGCCTTATGCAGGCAAGTGCTTCACGCTGGAAACATCCCCCAGGCTGTGGCTATGCCGTGTCTCCGTTGTAGTCTTTCTTCCAGGAGTGCTAGCCTTACAAGTTTCGCAGGAGAGCTTCTGTGAAGTTTCGAAGGTAGAAGATACTACCAGAAGTAGAGCTGTGACGAAGGATCGTGAGTCGTGCTCGGGTAGCTCGTTCGAAGGCAAAGGTCCCGAGTTCGAGTCTCGGTCCAACACAGTTTTAATCTGCCAGAAAGTTTCAGGTCAGGAAATGATACGCTAAAAATAGTAGATAAGTTTTTCTATTTAGGCAGCAAAATAACTGATTATAGCTTTGGTAGAGAGGTTATAAAAGGCAGACTGCAATAGCAAGGACAGGGTTTCTGAGAAAGAGCACTTTGTTAACATTGAATATAACTGTAAGTGAAGCTTCCTGGCCGATTAAAACTGTGTACTGGACCGAGACTCGAACTCGGGACCTTTGCTTTTCGCGGGCAAGTGCTCTACCAGCTGAGCTACCCAAGCACGACTCACGCCCCGTCCTGACAGCTTTACTTCTGCCAGTATCTCGCCTCCTACCTTCCAAACTTTACAGAAGCTCTCCTGCGAACCTTGCAGAACTAGCACTCCTGAAAGAAAGGATATTGCGGAGACATGGCTTAGCCACAGCCTGGGGGATGTTTCCAGAATGATATTTTCACTCTGTAGCGGAGTGTGCGCTGATATGAAACTTCCTGGTAGATTAAAACTGCGAGTTCGAGTCTCGGTCCAGAACACAGTTTTAATCCGCCAGGAAGTTTCATATCAGTGCACACTCCGCTGCAGAGTGAAAATATTCTGATAACTGTAAGTGTTAGAAAGTTTTTTATAAAGGTATTTGCCTGTAGTGTAGCCTTCTACGGAAGTGAAACGTGAATGCTAAACAGTTCAGACAAGAAGAGAATAGTAGTTTTAGAAATGTCGTGCTACAGATGAGTGATGATAATTGGAGTGATAGATCGAATAACTAACGAGGAGGCACTGAATCGAAATTGGGAGAGAAGGAATTTATGGCACGAATTAACTGAAAGAAGGGATCGGGTAACATGACACATTCCGAGGAACCACTGACTCGTCAGTTTCGTATTGGAGGGACGTGTGTGGGGGTAAAAGGCGCAAGGGGACTCAAAGGCTTGACTACAGTCAGTAGACCCAAATGGATGTAGGTTCCAGTAGTTCGGCAGAGATGAAGAGGCTTGCACAGGATAAGCTCACTTTTAGAGTTGTACCAAATCAGTCTTTGGCCTGAAGATGATGACAACAACAACAATACAAAAGTTGTTCTGTGTACTCTTTAAAGACCCGAAAGTAACAATAATAATCAAATTTCAATATAGTTAAATGGTTTTATTTTTGGCCACATACACTATGTAACCAAAAGTATCGGGACACCCCCAAAAACATACGTTTTTCATATTGTGCATTGTGCTGCCACCTACTGCCAGGTACCCCATATCAGCGATCTCAGTAGTCATTAGACATCGTGAGAGAGCAAAATTTGGCGCTCCGCGGAACTCACAGACTTCGAACGTGGTCAGGTGAATGGATGTCACTTGTGTCATACGTCTGTAGGCGGGATTTGCACATTCCTAAACATCCCTAGGTCTACTGTGTCCGATGTGATAGTGAAGTGGAAACGTGAAGGGACACGTACAGCACAAAAGCGTACAGGCCGACCTCGTCTGTTGACTGACGGAGACCACCGACAGTTGAAGAGGGTCGTAATGTGTAATACGCAGACATCTATCCAGACCACCACACACGAATTCCAAACTGCACTAGGATCCACTGCAAGTACTATGACAGTTAGGCGGGAGGTGAGAAAACTTGGACTTCATGGTTGAGCGGCTGCTAATAAGCCACACATCACGCCGGTAAATGCCAAACGACGCCTCGCTTGGTGTAAGGAGTGTGATTAAACAGTGGAAAAACGTTGTGTGGAGTGACAAATCACGGTACACAATGTGGCGATCCCATGGCAGGGTGTGGGTATGGCGAATGCCCGGTGAACGTCATCTGCCAGCGTGTGTAGTACCAACAGTAAAATTCGGAGGCGGTGGTGTTATGGTGTGGTCGCGTTTCTCATGGAGGGCGTTTGCATCCCTTGTTGTTTTGCGTGGCACTATCACAGCACAGGCCTACATTGATGTTTAAAGCACCTTCTTGTTTCCCACTGTTGAAGAGAAATTCCGGGATGGAGACTGCATCCTTCTACACGATCCAGCACCTGTTCATAATGCACGGCCTGTGACGGAGTGGTTACACGACAATAACATCCCTGTAATGGACTGCCCTGCACAAGAATCCTCACCTGAATCCTATAGAACACCTTTGGGATGTTTTGGAACGCCGACTTCGTGCCAGGCCTCACCGACCGACATCGATACCTCGCCTCCGTGCAGCATTCCGTGAAGAATGGGCTGCCATTCCCCAAGAAACCCAGCAACTGACTGAACGTATGCCTGCGAGAGTGGACGCTGCCATCGAGGCTAAGGGTGGGACAACACCATATTGAATTCCAGCATTACCAATGGAGGGCGCCGGGAACTTATAAGTCATTTTCAGACAGGTATCCGGATACTTTTGATCAAATAGTGTAATTGTATTAAAAGCTGAAGTATTTTGGGGGTTAAATAACGACACTCATACGCGTCGTAAATCTGCCTTCCACAATTGCAAACTGATTTACGTTAAACCGCCATGGAGGCAACGGCATAAATTTTTCATATGATTTGCTGTTGAATGAATGAATGAATGAATGAATGAATGAATAGTTCCACAAATACAGGAAACAAACGAGTGAATGTCAAGAGTTAAACGGTAACGAGGCGCTCAGGCAAAAGTAATTCCGAGAACGTACGTTCACCTGAAAGTACAGCGTCTCAGATCACCTTCGAAGTTACCAGGAAGCGGCCGATAATGTTATCCTACAGAAAATGAAAAAAAGATGGAGCCGCGTATCTGCAGCGCTATCTCCCGCGTCTGTATTCGCCACGCCCCGTCGCGACCTGAAAGCCCGTCTTCGGTTTGGAGTAGCGGCTGCGTGGGAGACACGTGCTAGGCAGCGACGCTGGTGAGTAACTCACATCCGTTGCATGCAAAACGCAATACGCAAACCTACCACTTAGCTCGCGGTAGGCATTACCATTCTGCGCCTCACATCTTTCTAGCTTGTCCATATTCTGCTAAGAGTAGACTAGGGAATAAAATACGCTTGTTTCGCATTCCACGTCTACGTCTGCGTAGATACTCCGCGAGCCACCATACGGCGCGTGACGGAGGGTACCCTGTACCACTATTGATCATTTGCTTTCCTCTTCCATTCACAAACAGAGAGAGGGAGAAACGACTATATGTCCTCGTATGAGCCCTAATTTCTCGTATCTTATGTTCGTCGTCCTTACGCCAATGTATGTTGGCGGCAATAGAATCGTTCGGCTGTCAGCTTCAAATGCCAGTTCTCTAAATTTTGACAGTAGTGTTCCTCGAAAAGAACGTCGCCTTTTCTCCAGGGATTCCTATTTGAGTTCCCGAACCATCTCCTGTTGCTCGAAGCTACCGGTAACAAATCTAGCAGCCCGTCTCTGAATCGCTTCGATGTCCTCCTTCAATCCGACCTGGTACGGATCCCAACCACTCGAGCAGTACTCAAGAATAGGTCGCAACAGCGTCCTATATGGTGCCTCCTTTACAAATGAAGCATGTTGTTGTTGTGGTCTTCAGTCCTCAGACTGGTTTGATGCAGCTCTCCATGCTACTCTATCCTGTGCAAGTTTCTTACCTACTGCAACCTACGTCCTTCTGAATCTGCTTGGTGTATTCATCTCTTGGTCTCCCTCTACGATTTTTACCCTCCACGCTGCCCTCCAATAGTAAATTGGTGATCCCTTGATGCCTCAGAACATGTCCTACCAACCGATCCCTTCTTCTAGTCAAGTTGTGCGACAAACTTCTCTTCTCCCCAATCCTATTCAACACCTCCTCATTAGTTATGTGATCTACCTATCTAATTTTCAGCATTCTTCTGTAGCACCACATTTCGAAAGCTTCTATTCTCTTCTTGTCTAAACTATTTATCGTCCATGTTTCACTTCCATACATGGCTACACTCCATACAAATACTTTCAAACACGACTTCCTAACACTTAAATCAATACTCGATGTTAGCAAATTTCTCTTCTTCAGAAACGCTTTCCTTCCCATTGCCAGTCTACATTTTATATCCTCTCTACTTCGACCATCATCAGTTATTTTGCTCCCTAAATAGCAAAACTCCTTTACTACTTTAAGTGTCTCATTTCCTAATCTAATAACCTCAACATCACCCGACTTAATTCGACTACATTCCATTATCCTCGTTTTGCTTTTGTTGATGTTCATCTTATATCCTCCCTTCAAGGCACTATCCATTCCGTTCAACTGCTCTTCCAAGTCCTTTGCTGTCTCTGACAGAATTACAATGTCATCGGCGAACCTCAAAGTTTTTATTTCTTCTCCCTGGATTTTAATACCTACTCCAAATTTTTCTTTTGTTTCCTTTATTACTTGCTCAATATACAGATTGAATAACATCGGGGAGAGGCTACATCCCTGTGTCACTCCCTTCCCAACCACTGCTTCCCTTTCATGCCCCTCGACTCTTATAACTGCAATCTGGTTTCTGTACAAATTGTAAATAGCCTTTCGTTCCCTGTATTTTACCCCTGCCACCTTTAGAATTTGAAAGAGAGTATTCCAGTCAACATTGCCGAAAGCTTTCGCTAAGTCTACAAATGCTAGAAACATAGGTTTGCCTTCCCTTAATCTTTCTTCTAAGATAAGTCGTAAGGTCAGTATTGCCTCACGTGTTCCAACATTTCTACGGAATCCAAACTCGTCTTCCCCGAGGTCAGCTTCTACCAGTTTTCCCATTCGTCTGTAAATAATTCGTGTTAGTATTTTGCAGCTGTGATTTATTAAACTGATAGTTTGGTAATTTTCACATCTGTCAATACCTGCTTTCTTTGGGATTGGAATTATTATATTCTTCTTGAAGTCTGAGGGTATTTCGCCTGTCTCATACATCTTGCTCACCAGATGGTAGAGTTTTGTCAGGACTGGCTCTCCCAAGGCCGTCAGTAGTTCTAATGGAATGTTGTCTACTCCCGGGGCCTTGTTTCGACTCAGGTCTTTCAGTGCTCTGTCAAACTCTTCACGCAGTATCATATCTCCCATTTCATCTTCATCTACATCCTCTTCCATTTCCATAATATTGTCCCCAAGCATACTTTCCTAAAATTCTCCCAATAAACCGAAGTCGACCATTCGCCTTTCCTACCACAATTCTCACATGCTCGTTCCATTTCATATCGCTCTGCAACCTTACACCCAGATACTTAAACGACGTGACTGTGCCAAGCAGTATACTACTAATACTGTATGCGTATATTACATGTTTGTATTTCCTATTCATCCTTATTAAGTCTCACTATCCCACATTTAGAGCTAGCTCCCATTCATCAGACCACGTAGAAATTTTATCTAATTCATCTTGTATCTTTCCACAGTCACTCACTTTGGACACCTTACCGTACACCACAGCGTCATCAGAAACAACCGCAGATTCCTGCCCACCTTGTCTGTCAAATCATTTATGTACATGAAGAACAACAGCGGTCCTATCACGCTTACCTTGGCCACTATTGACGATATCCTTGTCTCTGATCATCGCGCGCTGTCAAGGACAACATACTGGGTTCTGTTTCTTAAGAAGTCTTCGAGCCACTCACATATCTACGAATTTATTCCATACCCTCGTACATTCGTTATCAGCCTGCAATGTGGCACCGTGCCAAATGCTTTCCGGAAATCTGAAAATATGGAATCTGCTTGTTGCCCTTCTTCATCCATAGTTCGCAGTATCTCTTGCGACAAAACTGCAAGTTGAGTTTTGCAGGATCGATGCTTTATAAAACCATGCTGATTCGTGAATGAGATTTTCACTCTGCAGCGGAGTGTGCGCTGATATGAAACTTCCTGGCAGATTAAAACTGTGTGCCGGACCAAGACCCGAACTCGGGACCTTTGCCTTCCCCGGCAAGTGCTCTACCAACTGAGCTACCCAAACACGACTCACGCCCCGTCTTCACAGTTTTACTTCCGCCAGTACCTCGTCTCCTACCTTCCAAACTTTACAGAAGATCTCCTGCGAACCTTGCAGAACTAGCACTTCCGAAAGGAAGGAGTGGTAGAACGCTTGCCCGCGAAAGGCAAAGGTCCCGAGTTCGTGTCTCGGTCCGGCACACAGTTTTAATCTGCCAGGAAGTTTCATGCTGATTCGTGGACGTAAGCTTCTCAGTCTCAAGAAAATGTTTTATATTCGACCTGAGAATATCTTCAAGGATTCGTCAGCAAACCGAAGCTAGAGATATTGGTCTGTAATTTTGTGGGTCCGTTCGTTTATCCTTCTTACAAACATGAGTCGCCTCCGCCTTTTTCGAGTCGCTGGGCGAGAGATATTCGATAAATAGGAGTTAGGTAAAGGACCAATGCCGAGAGTAATCTTTATGAAATCGAACTGGGATTCCATCCGGACCTGGCGACTAACTTGCTTTCAAATCTTTCAGTTGTTTCTCTACGTCAGGGATGCTTATTACTACGTCGTCCTTACGGGAGACTGTCCGATGGTCAGATGACGGTATGTTTGTGCGACTCCCCTCTGCGAGGACGATTTCTTGAACGCGGAACTTAAAATTTGCGATATACTTCAAAACTAAATACCTAGACAAGTGCGTCATTCATTAATAAACTTGAGAATATGTTTTAGTGAAAAGCACAAAGACGCACGGCATTATTTACTTCGAGAATACGACTGGATAGATTCACCTGGCTAAATAGGAAAATCTGCTCTGTTCTGAGGATTTGGTAAAGTTACTTCGGGAAATCTGAGTATTGTGTTTTATAAGTGTAACAATTTTATTTGATTGCTTTTATAGTGTAGTACTCCGTATTTTTATCATTATGATTTTATTTCTATTCTGTGGATATTGGTATGCTCCACATTCTTGCAAGAAAGTAGCAGATCGTTAATACTCTACAATGCTGCTATTGCTGCTACTACAATGGCATTATACCGCTGCGTAAGCGCAGAGTTCAACAGCAATTTTAAATTCTCTAACAGAAAATAACAGAGCAGGAGACCCACACGTAACTCAAAAATATTCACGAGGGGGCTGGCTAAGTAAACTACAACAAAACAAATTTCTGAAGTATTTGGTATTAAATAGGCTATTATTATGTACCTATGACCGAGAAAAAAATGATGTAAGAGATAGAGAAAAAAGGATACCAATCTTGCGTTTATGTGTCAATCATTAATTAAGTAACTCAGTAAGAACGTGCAGTCTGGGCCTCTCCAATCGGCTCTTTTTTCTACACATACTCTACTACGTGGGGACTTGGTCCCACTCCAAGACCATCGCGCAACAACAGTGGCGCATTGTCAGAAGGCTGTGCGCGTTCCTGTTTTCCTGCAGGGAAAGCTCTGCCAAAGTACGCACAACAGGCGTATCACAGTCAGCTGGTGAATTGGCACGGCGACTACAAAAAGTACTCCAGCGTTAAAGCCCGCGGCTAGCTACGATTCTTGTAGCCAAAATGGTTAAATTGCATACAGATTGATCGTGAAATTCCAGCCGTACTGGAACGGCGCCGACAACTTGACGAAGGCGACGCTGACCGGCCGGTCTAGGTCCTGCACCTTTCAACAAGCTGGAAGAACATCAGGGGGCCAAACAGATTTCCCAACCACGATTTCATTCACGTAGCAGTTCTCGAGTGGCTGCGTCACCAAGGAACGGACTTCTATCGTCGAGAAACTGACCGATTAGTAGAACGTTCCGACTGTTATTTACAGAGACTTGGTGACTATGCTGACAAACGGCGTCATGTATATGTGTCACTTTTTAGCGAAGTGCAGTATCCAATTAAAGTCACTTGGCTGACATAATAATGTATATCTTACTTTTTGAAGTCGCCTCGTATGTTTCTTGACATGTGTCTGAACGTGGGTTCTCGAAAATTTGAGAGTAAAGTTCTCTCCGATGTACAAAACCTTGTGGAAGCTCTCATTAGAGTGAATCATTTCTATGAAGCTCTCGCAGCGAGAAAACAAACTCGTGAAGAAGCTAGCAGTTCTGTTTCGAAACTTCTCTGTCTCGTCCGTTATGCAACTTCGTGACAATCCACTAACGAGGAATAAAATTGAAGAAATGGTCGAACAATTCATGTCCTTGTCGGTGAATTACACTTCTCTAGGATTCTGTTAATAAGGCTAAGTCTGGCGTCTTCCTTCTCCAATGCTATAACTACGTGTTTGTTCCACTTTAAATCGCTCTGCAGAGAAAATCTTTGACAGTAAACAGCCATGAGTCACTAATCACCGATGGTGTGATCAAAAGATTCGAGTCTCGTCGTGCACTTACGCACGTTATGTTACATTTATTTCCGTTGATAGGTCAGCTCCCAGAAAGCGACCATCCATCGTTCAGCTTTGCTCGGGAGGGAGGGGGAGGGGGGGAATTTGTTCGTGATTTACGGTGATTTTCAAAATGCGTTTCACCTACGACTTGTCTGTTAAAGGAAGGAGGTATGAGACTGATGCATACAACATGCCTCAGACGTCTAGTATTTTCATAACAACAATAACAATTCATAAAATATTTTAATACGGTAATAATTTGTGCATATTCTCTTCTCACTTTTTGTACATATGGAGGAGATATTTGATGAATTCTGTTCCATAGGTGGATCTTCTCCCGCTTCTATTTTCCCGAAGAGTTTCTGTAGACATTACTTCACTTCCTCCATACTTTCTAAGTTCCATTCGTATATTTCCTGATCTTGGGGCTTTATTAACTTTTACTTTAGCAGCCCTGCTAGTCGACCGGCGTGGCCGTGCGGTTCTAGGCGCTTCAGCCTGGAACCGCGTGACCGCTACGGTCGCAGGTTCGAATCCTGCCTCGGGCATGGATGTGTGTGATGTCCTTAGGTTAGTTAGGTTTAAGTAGTTCTAAGTTCTAGGGGACTGATGACCACAGAAGTTAAGTCCCATACTGCTCAGAGCCATTTGAACCAGCCCTGCTTTTACATCCTCCTCCGTTATTTACCTAATCAATAGCTAGATTTTTGTATTGCAGTCTTCTTTTGAAAACCAATTTAAGATCGCTATGATAACATAGTCACTCAATTAGTAATTTCGGCAATATGTATTGCCATCCTCAGACCCATAAAACCGGGTAGTGGTAGTTACATCATACAATGTTTCCACCACTCTGTCACATGAGGGCCACGCAATACGCATAAAAAAGTCACGGCATTGCAGTGACCTGTTAGGAGTTCTCTCATAAAGTATGAACAACTTTGAATACGCATACCTTATGTCAGAACACCTGGCACGTCATTGTAATGCCTCGACTTTTATGCATATTGTATACTCCTCATGTAACAAAGTGTTGTGAGAATTGTAACTACCACTTCCCGGTTTTAAGACTTTGAGGATGTCAATACATACTCCCAAAACTAGAAATCTGGTAATTGTGTCAGCATAGCGATCTTAGTAAATAAATTAATTTTCAAAATGGGACTACAATAAAAAATTATAGATCGCCTCCTGTACTTAATGATCATGAGGTAACCATTTCTCCGTTATTTTGAGTAAGAAAATAGAAGAGGATGTGTCGGCTTTACGTGAAGAGCGAAGTGATTTTAGGCAAGGACAATCATGTCTTGATAACATTCGTTGTATCAGACAGTTACAGAAAAAATGCTGAAAAAAAGTAAAAGCGTATATATTACTTTTGTGGACCTAAGAAAGCTCATTAAAATACCCATAGAACAAAATTATAGGAAGAAATGAGAAGGGTTAATGCGAGAGAAAATGGATTAATATGGTTAAGAAGTTCTAGAGGAATACAAAATTAATGATTTAAAGGGGAAAAAAGGTTACCCGAATGTTTTCGTTGACAAAGGTCCAAAATAAGGTTGTGGAATGTCACCTATTCTGTTTAACGATTACGTGGAAAAGGCGCTGAAAAAACTGGTGACGGTACTCTTCACTCTCTTTTTTTGGCGAATTACCAGGTAATATTCTCTCAAGATGAAGGCGATATGGAATACATTCTGAAGGCGATATGGAATACATTCTGAGAAACCTTCACAGTGTATACTGTGCGGCTGACGTAATATTACGTCGCTTGTGGGAGATGAGACTGTGCGGCGGACCTAACATTAAGTCGCGCCAGTTACGATGGTTTTCCACGGTGTCAAACGTACATTTACGGCTCCCACAAACGTCTGTCAGATCTGCAGGCTTCGTAGTTTTTGCTAGGAGGTAGTGGAGATATTATTACTGGGAAAACTCGTCGTCTTTGAAACCTTCGTCATTGCCTCTCGTTTCATAGGCGTTAGCTGATGCTCAAGTTCTCTCTGTTTCGTGAGTTTTGGTGTTGATTTTGTGTTCAAAACGTGCAGTGAAGAGGAGAAACGTCTGGAGCAAATGATTTACAAAGTCATTGATTAGTCTGCAAATAGTGAGAGCGAAATATTTGACGGCGATTTAGATTAGACGTTTATCGTTTTATTTTCGCTGATTGTGTTGTTATGAAGAATTTTCCTTCAGGTAAATCAGGAAAATAGACCAGTGAGTGTCTTGTTGTACTAAGTATCTCTCCAGGTTTCAATTTTAACACACTGTACTCCACTATGAACGCTAAAATTTGCTGTGTTCTTGTGTTTTGTGTGTTTCTTTAGATTTAAATGGGCTGTAAGAAAGTTGAACAGAAAGATCACTTGTTTACTTATTTACTTATTTTTATTTGAATACCAATACGCATTTTCAGTTTTTTTCTGCGATAGATACTATTAAACTGAAGTTTCATTCGTGAATTCGCATTTAACACTAGCAACGCCAATATATGTATATTTAAACTAGAAACTACAGTAAAACCTAAAAATGTTTTGAAATGGCACCTACATATTTGAACACACGAGTTTTAACTTCAAAAATCACATACTTTAGCCAGTCCACAGATGATGGCAGCTACGTACAAAACCAACACCGTAAGTATTAAGAGCAGTATAGTAAATGGGGTTTGGGAATAAATCTGGACAAGACCGAGTGTATGTGTGTGGAACAGGATATGGCAAAAATTGACACAGAGGAAGGACAAACAAAATCTTGCAGAAGCTACAATAATAGATAATTCCGATAGAAAAAAATGGCTCTGAGCACTATGGGACTCAACTGCTGTGGTCATAAGTCCCCTAGAACTTAGAACTACTTAAACCTAACTAACCTAAGGACAGCACACAGCACCCAGCCATCACAAGGCAGAGAAAATCCCTGACCCCGCCGGGAATCGAACCCGGGAACCCGGGCGTGGGAAATTCCGATAGATGTGAGAAGGATAATATCTACAGAATAGCATGAGATAGTATGGAATAATAATATTTGGCAGTATAGTAAGAAAAGAATATTTAGCAGTATGGTGGAGAACATAATTCTGCATGGAGTTGAGATGTGGTCTCAAACAAGTTAGGGAGAAAATCAGAACAGTGGAAATCGACTATATGAGAAAATGTATGCAATTAACGAGGCAAGACAGGATACAAAATGAGGAGGTATAGAGGCGAATGAGGATAACACGCTCCACAACAATAACTTTGGAAAACTGAGCGCTTAAGTTGTAGGGGCACGTACAGAGCATGCCCAACCATACGTGGCCAAGTAAGATTTTAAACTGAGAGTAGCCCGGAAGAAGAAGGACAAAAGGCCAGCGCTAAGATAGGAAAAATGCAAAAAAAAAAAAAAAAAAAAAAAAACGGAAGACAGAAATCTATGACCAGATGACTGGAACGAAAGAGGCCTATGGAGATCGAAAACACCTAACTGATAGAAAGAAACGCCGCAGAAGAAAAGAGAAGAATATAATAATACTGATTTATTTAAATCAGTGCTTAATACATGGCTATAGCATAAGATCAAAGAAACTGCATTTCATAAAATACATTATTTGAAAAGTACTCGTCCCAAAAATGGGAAAAACATGTGCCATGCATTAATGGAAGAATATAATAGCAACCAACTTTCATAACTTTGACAACTTCATAATTTACAAGACATGAAATCGAAGTATGACTCGTCATTATAAAGTCTGCAGATTACGGTTCTGTAGGCTAATACAGTCGGGAAAATGTTTGTTTTGGTCGTTTTCACGCTATGTTTGGAAAAGGCCAGTTCTTTCCGATACTTTTTTGTCTTAATGAAAGGTCTTCCCCCTTCTGCCTTGCGTTACTCAGCTTCCTTGCACTCACGAACATGACGGGTTTGTTGTTGACAGAAGGTACAGTCAGTCTGTGAATGGAATGTTCTCTACAGTCCACCAGCCCATCTCAAAGGCAACCAGCTACGAAGTGGAATTACCTACCAATTATCAGACGCTTAGTTTTCATACTACATGCTTCATCAACACCCAGTTAAAAGGTTTGGAAATTGACGTAAGTAAAAGTATAAATGGTTTTAATAAACTGATCTCCGGAGGGGGGGGGGGGGGGGGGGTAGGTTCTCTACGAACCTCCACTTCTTCACTTTGATCCACCCGCGGCTGCCTGTCTTTGCACAAATTGCTGATTATCTTCTGGTGTTTCCGCATTTCAGGTTATATCTTGCCTCCTAATTAACTGGACGTTTATTTCGTAGTTGTTCTTCCACTTATTTTGAATTTGTTTGGATTTTGTTTGCAAGGAATGATTCGGCTTCCTCTTAATCTTGTATACAGCTCTATTATCAAAGTAACGTTCTACAGAGTTAGACAAAAATATGGCAACACCAAAAACACAGCACAGTACGGTGTACGAAATCCATTGGCATTCCAAACAACCTTCAGTCGTCTCGGAATGGATAAATACAGGTCTGTGTGGTTTTCAGGGGAATCCTATATCATCCCTGCTGCAAAATAACGGCTGGTTCATGTAACGATTATTGGGGTGGATAGCAGTAACACATCCTCATCTCCAAAGCAGGCCACAAAGACTCTGAGCTCTGGTGGCCGTGGTGGTCAGGGGATATGTGACAATAGTCATCCTCGTGTTCACAAAAGCAGTCCCGTCCTGTCGTTTAGGAGCATAACACTTTGTCCTATGGGTTGGACCTGATCAGACAAAATTGTCACATAATCCTTGGCAGTAGGCCGACCTTGCAAAGTAACCGTGGGGCCCGTGAAACGCCATGATATGGCCTCCCAAATCATCACCATGTTTCACTCTTGGGACGTAAACTCGGCCAGAAGATGGAACCAGTATGAAACAAGACTCATGCGACCAAACGACTTCTTCCATTGATCCATGGCCCAGATTTCATGGCCTCTTCACCACGTTTTCCTGTTACGGGCATTTGCACCACTGACGAGTCGTTTTGGAATTTCAGCTTGCCCTGCAATTCCCTGTTTATCGAGCTCCCTTCCTGTTGGTTTGATGCAGACAGGGTTCGCGAGTGTGACATTCATTTCTGCAGATACTTACGTAACCGTCGTCCTCTTATTTTTCATCACAATGTTCTTCAGTGATCGTCCGTTACGATTCCTCAACACACACTTTCGTTCGCGTTGTGACTTAGCGACGATGTTCTTCGGCTTTCCCTGTGTGCGGTGTAAATCTTCAGTACAGTGTCGATACTGCAAGCACTTCGGTTACTTGGTTATGGCAACACCCACCATACGAGCAGCAAAAATTTGCCTACGTTCGAAATCACTTAGCTCCGACGCAATGCATTCACAACAACAAAAATAACACTGTTCTGGCCATGACTGACACTTGCAACATACTGAGTACATTACACACAGCTGCCGTTCGTGTTAAAATACAATAGCACAACCTACAGGCTTCACTAGCATCCGGATTTATGTTCAAGCATGCTTTTCTCACGGTCTTTCTTTATTTTTCACCAATTTCTGTAATGTAGTAGTTGAATCATAGTGGATCTTCTTTGTCCTCCACAGCACAAACGTGTCTACTCTAGTAAAATTGCAGCACCATGAATGTGTCATCCACCAGACGTCCAATTGACATGTCTGGATGTACACCGAAGAGCCAAAGAAACTAGTACACCTGCCTAATATCGTACAGGGGCCCCGCGAGCACGCAGAAGTGCCGCAACAGGACGTGGAATGGAGTCGACTAATGTCTGAAGTAGTGCTGGAGAGAAATGACACCAAGAATGCTGCAGGGCTGTCCATAAATCCGTAAGAATGCGAGGGGTGGAGATCTATTCTGAACAGCACGTTGCAAGGCATTACAGATGTGCTCAATAATGTTCATGTCTGGAGAGTTCGGTGGCCAGCGGAAGTGTTTAAACTCAGAAGAGTATTCCTGGAGCCACTCTGTAGCACTTCTTTACCTGTGGGGTGTCGCACTGTCCAGCTGGAATTGCCCAGGTCTGTCGGAATGCACAAGGGACATGAATGGATGCAGGTGATCAGACAGGATGCTTACGTACGTGTCACCTGCCAGAGTTGTATCCAGCCGTATCGAGGGCCCAATATCACTCCAACTGCACACGTCCCACACTATTACAGAGCCTACAACAGCTTGAACAATTCTCTGCTGACATGCAGGGTCCATGAATTCATGAGGATGTCCTCCATCTGCTCGATACAATATGAAACGAGACTCGTCCGACCATGCAACATGTTTCCAGTCATCAACAGTGCAATGTAGGTGTTGATCCAATGTCGATGTTGATGGGCCCAGGCGAGGGGTAAAGCTTTATGTCGTACAGTCACCAAGGGTACACGAGTGGGCCTTTGGCTAATAAAGCCCATATCGATGATGTTTCGTTGAAAGGTTCACACGCTGACACTTGTTGATGGCCCATCACTGAAATCTGCAGCAATTTGAGGAAGGGTTGCACTTCTGTCACGTCTGAACGATCCTCTTCAGTTGTCGTTGGTCCCGTACTTGCAGGATGTTTTTCCGACAGCAGCGATGTCGGAGATTTGATGTTTTACCGGATTACTGATATTCACGGTACACTCGTAAAATGTTCGTGCGGGAAAATCCCCGCTTCATCGCTACCTCGGAGATGCTGTGTCCCATCGCTCCGGCGCCGACTATAACACCACGTTCGAACTCACTTAAATCTTGATAACCTACCATTGTAGAAGCAATAACCGATCAAACAACTGCGTCAGACACTTGTTGTTAGCTTCTGCCTGTTTATATATCTCTGTATCTGAATGCGCATACCTATACCAATTTCTTTGGCGCTTCAGTGTACAAATTACTATCATTTCAGCGCAGTCCCAGAAAGCGGGTAGGAATAATAGCAACTACATTTTGCATAAAAGGAAAGATTGTGCAGCTGTTTCCCATTCAGAAACCAGCTTCAAATGTCTACTTATTGTGAGAAGTAGTCTTAGCTTCGTGTAAAAAGGATAAATGTCTACAAGCGCATGTCGGAATTCATCAGTACTGTGGCTAATAGAACTGCTGGAATTGCTGCGTATAACAAGGCGACAATCCACATTAATGTACGAGTACAAAATAAATGATCAGTCTTTCGAAGCGGTAACATCAGTCAAGTATCTGGGTGACTATTCGAAATGATCTCAAATGGAATGATCAGATTACACAAGCAACGGGTAAGGCGAACTCTAGATTGCGGTTTATTGGTACAATCCTGAAGCGATGCAGTCCTTCAACGAAGGACATAGCTTACAAAACATTACTTCGTCCACTCTTAGAGTATTGTACCAGTTGGGTCTGATTCAAGAGATTGAGAAGGTCCAAAGAAGAGCGGCAAGATTCGTGACTGGTACATTTAGCCATCGCGAGAGCGTTACAAATCTCATAGAAAGTTTGAAGTGGGACACACTTGCAGATAGACGACGCGCTAAACAGAAGGGTGCTCACTAAATTCCGAAATCCAATCTTCACCGAAGATGTAGAGCATATACGTATTATTACCACCAACTTTCAAATCGCGTATTGATCATCATTCAAAGATACGGGAAATAATAGCTCGTACTGAGGCGTTCAGGCAGTCGTTTTTCCCTCGCGCGATCCGCGAGTGGAACAGAGCGGATGGGAGGGGGAGGGGGGGGGGGATATGACTTTGGCGCGAATTGTGCCCTCCGCCACACACCGCTTGGTGGCTAGCGGAGTATATATGTAGATGTAGATGTAGAGACAGCGGTTTATCATTCCGCGACAGTTCTGCTAGCTTTGGTCTGAAACCCACGACTGTCATGCGAACATGGAATAGATGAGCTCACAACGTCCATACATAATGCACTGCGAGCTGTCTTGGAGGTAGCACACGGAGTTGAACCAGTCTTTTTTTTCTTCTTCTTCTTCTTCTTCTTCTTCAAACTCTGCCTACCTTACCGTATTGAGGCTTTATTTCATTGTCTAGAAGTTAGTTGGTCTAGGGTATCCAAACAGCAGGTTCTCGCCTTTAACTTTGTCCAATAATATTCTGTACTTATACCTCAAGGAATCTGCACTCATATGGGAATAGCTAGGCAGATCTTCCTCTTAGTGGGTGGAAAATTCTCTCAAGTAACGACAAGTGCCAAGTGTTCTCAAGAAATAATGACTGCTATCGACAGGGAATGTCAAATTGATTCCGTACTTTTAGATTTCCAGAAGGCTTTCGACACCATTCCTCACAAGCGTCTTCTAACCAAACTGCGTGCCTACGGAGCAGCGCCTCAGCTGTGCGACAGGATTCTTGATTTCCTGTCAGAAAGGTCACAGTTCGTAGTAATAGACGGAAAGTCATCGAGTAAAACAGAAGAAATATCCGGCGTCCCCAAAGGAAGTGTTATAGGACCTCTATTGTTCCTGATCTATATTAACGACATAGGAGAAGATCCCAGTAGCCGTCTCAGATTGTTTGCAGATAATGCTATAATTTATCGTCTAGTAAAGTCGTCAGATGACCGAAACGAATTGCAAAATGATTTAGATAAGGTATCTGTATGGTGCGAAAAGTGGCAGTTGACCCTGAATAAAGAAAAGGGTGAAGTTATTCACACGAATACTAAAAGAAATCCGCTAAATTTCGGTTACGCGATAAGTCACACAAATCTGAAGGCTGTAAATTCAACTAAATACTTAGAGATTACAATTACAAATACCCTAAATTGGAACGATCACATAGATAATGTTGTGGGTAGAGCAAACCACAGACTGCAATTCACTGGCAGAACACTTAGAAGGTGCAACAGGTCTACTAAAGAGACTGCTTACACCACGCTTGTCCGCCCTATTCTGGAGTATTGCTGTGCGGTGTGGGATCCGCATCAGATGGGAGTGACGGATGACATCGAAAAAGTACAAAGAAGGGCAGCTCGTTTTGTACTATCGCGAAGTAGGGGAAATAGTGCCACAGCCATGATACGTGAATTGGAGTGGCAATCATTAAAACAAAGGCGTTTTTCGCTGAGAGAGGATCTTCTCATGAAATTTCAGTCACCAGTTTTCTCCTCCGATTGCGAAAAAATTCTGTTGGCATCCACCTACATAGGGAGAAATGATCATCACGATAAAGTAAGAGAAATCAGGGCTTGCACAGAGAAATTTAAGTGCTCGTTTTTCCCGCGCGCCGTTCGATAGTGGAACGACAGAGAGACAGCTTGAAGGTGGTTCATTGAACCCTCTGCCAGGCACTTTATTGTGAATAGCAGAGTAATCACGTAGATGTACATAGATGTAGATGTTCATTCATTTAACGAAAAATGTTTATCTGATTATTACATTAAACACAGTTGCCCTATCCAATGTCCCCATGGGATCTTGACGGCTACTGATACTTACCGTATTCAGACTAGTATATATGACAGAATGTGACACAGTCTGCGAAATCATCAAAGTCCATAAGTATGCACCACACAAACCAAGTTCAGACTGAGTGTGAATTACTCTAACTAAAAAGTCTCCCACGAACAGTTAACAGTCCAATAGCCACGCGAGATTCTCCAGAATCTAAACATTGTAGCTAGCCCGCCGCGTATACCGATGAACTGGTCATAACGACTGACTTCCAAGCCGCTCGGCGATTACTGGCCGACTAACCCCGTCGCCCACGACAGGATTCATCTCCAGGGGAGCGCAACGGAATGCCGTATGTGATAGGGGTATGAGACCCAACCGTGGATGCGTCTTTTCATCGCACATCTCGCTACATAATCAGAATTTAGGTATTGTAAACAGTATTCCAATAATGGTGAAAAGAATGAATTATTTTCTTCTCTAATATAATTAATGACAAGGACAACATCGTTATTTGCTATGTAACACCATGATTTTATGGTTTTATCGGGAAGAGCAGATCGCCAGCTTCTAGGTGGTGTGTTACTGGGACTGAGCTCTGTTTTTTACGATCGAAATACCATAGCTGTTTATGACCACAGCAAAATGTCAGTTTATAGAAGTTGACTGATGTGCGTAATGTGTTGCGTAATTTAAAATGGCTTTTTGCGATTGTCTCCAGTAATTTTATCTACGCCATCTTTTTATAAACAAATATCAAAAATTAAATGCTACACAAGATATTCATTATTCTTGCTTAGAAATAGTTAACAATCAGCAATTCTGAAATGGATTCTTATTCTACACTGTTTTCCTTCTTATTTGAATTGCTGTTCATGTCCCTGCTAAACCTCTTAACAAAGTTATGAATCTGTAAGGTTTATGGGCTTCTGTTTCTCTTTATTGCTCTGTAATTCTTGAATTAATAAAGCTGTCACTTATATATATCTATACTCTGCAAATCATTGTGAAGTGCATGGCAGAAGGTACTTCCCATTGTACCAATATTATTAGGGCTTTTCTCTGTTACATTCAAGAATAGAACTCTGGAAGAAGAACAGGTGAAACGCCTCTGTGCGTGCTGTAATTAATCTAATCTTCGTCATCCTCATTGGAGCACTACATGTGGCGTTGTAATATATTCCTAGATTCACTAGTTAAAGTTGGTTCTAGAAATTTTCCAAGTAGGTGTTTGCGGGATGCTTTGTGTCTAACTTCAACAGTCTGCCAATACAGGTTTTTCAGCATTTCCGTAATTCTCTCCCATGACTCAGTCAGTCCTCCAACCATTCGTGCTGTCCTCCTCTGTTATCGTGCAATATCACCTGTTACTCCTATTTAGTACGGGCCCCACACACTTGAGCAATATTCTAGGCTGTCATATGAGTGCTTTGTATGCAGTCACCTTTGCACACTGATTGCATTCCCCTAGTATTCTAACAATGAACCAGAGTCTGCCACATGCTTTACCTACGACTGAGTCCATGTGATCGATCCATTTCATACATCTTCAAACTGATTCACCCAGGTATTTTTATGAGTTGACCGATTCCAACTGTGACTTACTGATATTAAATTCCAGGATGCTACGTTTTTGTGTTGTAAAGTCTACAATTTTACAATTCTCAACATTTAAAGAAAGTTGCCAGTCTCTGTACCACTTGGAATTTTTATCAAGCTCTGACTGAATTTTTGTCTTCAGTGTACAACACGGACAGCAAGGGTCTCGACACATATCCCTGGGGTACATCTGAAGTTATTTCTATATCTGTCGATGAATCTACATCGAAGATAGCTTGCTGTGTCCCTCCCATCAACGAATCGTCAATCCAGTCACAAATCTCGTCTTCTATCCCATATAATCGTACTTTTGATAACAACCGGATGTGTGGTACTGAGTCAAATGCCTTTCAGCAATCAAGAAATACTGCGTCCATGTTTTTCAGGACGTCATGTGAGAAAAGAGAGAGATGATTTTCACGTGATCGTTGTTTTCGAAATCCATGCTGGTTGACATGGCGGAGGAGACACTGCACGAAATTGTCCTAAGAGGTGCCATTCTTCATCGCACGTTTGACCTGCCGATGATAAATACAACCACACACTTTTGCATTTTCACGTGGAAGCCAGTCTCACTGGCTCACTTTTTATGTCTTTTCTCGAATTTTGTCCGTTTTAATCACATTCGTTTCTACTATTTTCGCATGGGCACTGCTAACATCGTTGTTGGGCACCCCGTAACCCACAAAGACGGACACACACACACACACACACACACACACACACACACACACACACATTGAGACATCATTCACCGTCAGGTTGACAAGTAGTGATAGATGCTGCACTTCTTGCAGAGGAGGCAGTACGCACAGGAAGTACTGGAGTTACCTTTGATATCTCTGGTAGATGATTCTCGGTAGCCCATCACACGCCTGTTCGACGCAGCTTCCAAACACTTGACAGTAGTTAAGGCGATTTGCAGCTGCTTATTAAAAGCAACCAACTCATCCCATGCCCTAGAACAGCTTACATAATTGGGGTACTACTTGCAAGTAGCCATTCGTCTTCGAAAATATTAGAAACACCCCATGTCCCCAGTCTTGTAGCCCCCCTTTCCCCCTTTACGCTCTTGGTGGCTGGTGAAACATTTTACAGAACAATAAACAGCTAACTTTAAACTAACCTTGCTGATTCTCTTTTAATTTATGGGACTGATATGCTACAAATAGGCCTATTGCCAGTTTCCATTAAGAACTGAACCTATTGATAGCCAAAACGAGATATGACAACAACAAAAACTGGAACAAAATTTACTATTTCTCTGAAACGTTCTTGAGGTTATGGTCACTAACAAAAACAATAATAGCGTTAATTTACGATAAATACTGACAATATACGTTATTCATAATAGAGGAAACTAATGTGACACGATTTATTAGTTATTTACAGTAACTGTAAATCACAAACAGCGATTACTACGAAACAATTTATGCAGAACATTCGTAACTAACGAAACTCCTCGGAAGTACCGGTTTTGATTTATTCACGTAGATATGCACTGAAATATACAATGAAATTAGGAAATGAGTATTTTGGAACGAGGATACTGTTGCTAAAAGCTTCTATAAAGCACGAACTAAGTTTACAATTGACGGTCACTTGACCATCTTCTTCTTCTGTGCGAACGCACAAACAGTGCCCGAACTCTTACGGGAATCGGCAACGCGCCGCGAGTAATGAGTATAATGGGCGGGGGCACTACGAATGTAGTGCGGGACAATACGTTGAGAATGTGGGTTTCGCGGGAGGCGTGCCAGAGAGAAATCCCTGCAGTCGCGCTATCCTCTGTGTCCTCGGTGGCTCAGATGGATACCGGCACGGTAGCTCAGCGTGTTCGGTCAGAGGGCTGCGTGCTCTTTGTAATAAAAAAAACTGAGTCAAGGACTCAACGATCAACTTGAACGGTTGTCTTGTGACGTCCGCCCAGACCAAAACGCAACGAACAATACCGAACAAAATGGAAGGAAAAAAAAAAAAGATGGATAGAGCGTCTGCCATGTAAGCAGGAGATCCCGGGTTCGAGTCCCGATCGGGACAGACATTTTCATCTGGCCCCGTTGGCGTATGTCAAAGCCTGTAAGCAGCTAAGGTTGTTCATTTCATTGTAATGACGGTATATATCGTACGAGTTTTTCGCGGCACTCGCAAATGTTCGAAAATAGTTCACAATACTTCACAATAAACGCAAGTATTGACAGAGTGAAAGATTATGCGAAAATGGCACAACAGAAGAATATTAGAATATAGTATTTTAGCTCGGACCTATCTGGTCAGTTTTTATGTTTCTCGCTGATTTAAGCAAATAAATTCGACTTTAAAAAATTTAAAATAATATTTCATAAAACACTTACATTACCAATATACCATAATTTTAAAAAAATCAACTCTACAGGCATTC
The DNA here is from genome assembly GCF_021461385.2 of Schistocerca piceifrons. NCBI lineage: Eukaryota > Metazoa > Arthropoda > Insecta > Orthoptera > Acrididae > Schistocerca > Schistocerca piceifrons. Next base: position 234,868,459 of record NC_060143.1, read on the forward strand.
GGAAGTCGGTTTGTATGCCGAGTGTCTCTCATATGCGTCTTCAGGAGCATTTTCTTTGGCGTTTCGGCAGATACATATTCACTTTTGCAACGTGTATCTGGAGTCGGCCCAAACAAAGACTGCTTATCACGTCTTTCATACAACCCCCAGTGTCGATCGAAAGCGTCGGTTTGTTACCCATTGCAAAAAAATTATTTACAAACAGCAATTTTACGCGACCATTCGATTGAGCAGTCCCAAATTAGCCTCGTGCGATATTCGTTTTATCAATATGTACCAGCAGGAACAGTGAAACACGAAGAGTAACGAGTACTCCAGTAGCGACTGAACAGCGGTGCTGCTGCATGGCGGTAGCAGTCAGCACGGGCCAGGGCAGTGCTGTTGCTGCTGGAGTACTGGATACTCTTCGTGTTTTACTGTCCCTGCTGGTACATATCGATAAAACGAATATCGCACTAGACTAATTTGGGACTGCTCAATCGAATGGTCCCAAAAAATTCCATTTAAAAAATCTTTTTTTTTTTTTTTTCATCTGCATCTGACACTGGGTGTCGCGTGAAAGACATGATGGGCGATATTTGTTTGGTCTGACTTAGGGTGACCAGACGTCAGGATTAATCCGGACATGTCCTCGTCTTTAGCTCTTTTTCCGGGGTCCGGACGGATTTTTAGTGTCCGGCTTTTCCGCATAGTTGAGTGTAATACAGTTAAATTTACAATTCGTCCTGTTCTATTGCTCTTTTCTGAAATACTTTAACTATTGGCACGGCCTTCGTGACAAACACGCACGAAGGCGGTGTTAGTAAGTGGCACCAGGATCGTCGATGTTATCGTTGATCTATCTATAAGCGAATGCAAATATCGATTATTTAAAATTTTCGTTTCGTATCTTCGCTTTGTATTGGCTTGGCTTCCTGTAGTGAACGTGTGATTTGTGAGTGTAATTTTTAACCGAGTGACTTACCTAAAATATTTGGCTATGCCTAAACGAAAGTATACATTTTCTGATGTCCTTTCCTGCAAATATCCGGCTTCAAAAAAGGGAGAAATGAATTTGAAGTGGAATGTAAAATATGTGGAGCTGAAACGTACGTCTCAGTGGCCAATAAAGTTAAGAAATAACTCGACAGATAAACTGTCATGGTTTTATTTTATTGTTTCATAGTCATTCAGTTTATTTGTATTCGGAAGGTTAAAGTGCAGTTTACAGATCGTTAGCTGCTGCTTGAATTGTAGATGTTGGTAGTGGTGCGTCGAATGAAGGGAGGTGAATGGTCTTACGTTTTTCGCTTTGCAAACAATTCCCTGTTGTTGACATAACTAAACAATTGACGCCACACTGTCACCGCAATCGATGTTTTTTTTATATATATATTGCTCGTTTAACCACCACCTGACCATCAGTAACAATCAACTACTAGTTTTACCGGTAATTCCCGGCAGTCACGTGACTTGTCCAAAGCTGACGGGTGGTATCCTCACCTGCAGTTGACCCGTTTGATGTGTCCTCTTTTTTCTTCCTTTGTCCTCCTTTTTGAAGTTGTTTGTCCTCCTTTTTAAACAATTGCATCTGGTCACCCTAGGTCTGACTCCAATTACACGTTGTAAAAACGAAATTGCAAATATCTGCCGAAACACCAAAGATAATACGCCTGACGACTCGTAAGAGAGAGACCCTGTATATTCGCATACTCGTAAATGTGCGAATTGAACGAATTTTTTACTTAGCTGAGTTTACGACACCTTCTACACTGACACGCCAATGATTAACATTTGCAGAGTCAGTCTATCAGTCAAAATTGCAAAAAATGTGGAGTATTAACAAAGCATGGTTTCCACTTGGGGTACCTAACAATCAATGCCTAATCTAATTTTCTTTGTCCCTTCGAGACCTTTTCATTGGTGTGTTCAAGTACTGTGTGAAAGAAGCTACATAAATATTCAGTCAGATCTTGATAAGATTTCAAAATGGTGCAAAGATTGGCAACTTACTTTAAATGTTCAGCAATGCAAAGTCGTGCACTTCACAAATAAAAAAAACTGTAATATTCTGTGATTATGTAGGTAGTGGGGAGCGGGTGCGGCAATTACAACGATAAATAATCACTTGCACCCCTGTCACTTACTAAGAATACTTTCACTCTCGCAGCGTATACACAATGCGCTTAGCATAGAGCGCGCACTACAGAGAACTGATCTGGCAAAGATACAGTTGTTCTTGCAGCAGTAGGGCAGTGACATTACTGCGGGGGGGGGGGGGGGGGGGGAAGCCAGTGACTCTACATCTCCACAGAGACACCCCCCCACAAGTGTGGAGAACGGTGACTGGTGTATGTCGTGGTGCACTGCCCTGCTGGCGACGGTGTGAGTTGACATATCACAGTCCGCCAGGTGGCTGGGCAGCCGTAAAGGATAGCTGGCCTTTGGCATCAGCAGCAGTGCAGGGGCAGTAGTGGTGTCCATTAGATGTTGGTGGCTGGTGGTGCGTCATCCGGCGAGGCTGTCAGTCTGCCACTGGCAGTGTCCAGGGTGTCAGTCGTCGTTATGAAGTGCTCTAGGCCGACAAGAGCAGGTAACCATCCGAGGAAAGAATGGATTTCAGATCTGTGGTGTCGATTGTAGGCAGAAGGGGCGTGGAGTGCTCCAGTGACCTCGAGACTATGCTGTGGCCAGACTGTCTATTGTCGTTTTTTTGGCCCTAACCATGATTAGTGAGTCCCACAGTGTTACGGAAATGTCTTCTGGGAGGTAGTCTCACCCGTCTAGGCTGACTGTAAATTGACTTGCGGAGAACCGAGCTAGGGCCGGTGGAGGGCAAACACTGGGTATGTCTGCTGGAGTCCACACTGGTTTTAGGTGGTTCAGTGACACTGTTGTCGTTTTTCCAGCTTGCAAGATATCAAAAGTGTTTGGTCCTCATTTCAACACCTCGTACAAGCCACTGTATGGTACACCCCAGGTGTTACATGCTTCACCCACTGTCCCTGCTGTCGAGACATCTTCGCGGGTACCGGCCGCGGTTGGGCCACCCTCTCCCTAAGGGGAGTGGCAGGTTCAGTGGCGTTCGCGGCGCACGAGGCGGAGGGTGAATGTGGAGGCTGGCCGTGTGGCATCGCCCGCTCTGCCTGTGAGTGGACATGTGGCCGCTCCTTCAGCAATGTCCGAGCAGGCACACGGGGGGAGGGGTTTATTAGTTATTGGGAGCTCCAACGTTAGGCGGGTGATGGAGCCCCTTAGAGAAATAGCGGAAAGGTCCGGGAAGAAGGCCAGTGTTCACTCTGTCTGCTTGCCGTGGGGTCTCATCCGAGATGTGGAGGAGGCCCTGCCGGCGGCGATAGAGAGCACTGGGTGCACCCGACTGCAAATTGTTGCTCATGTCGGCACCAATGACTCCTGCCGTCTGGGTTCAGAGGTCATCCTCAGTTCGTACAGGCGGTTGGCGGAATTGGTGAAGGCGGAAAGCCTCGCTCGCGGGGTGGAATCAGAGCTAACTATTTGTAGTATCGTTCCCAGAACCGATCGCGGTCCTCTGGTTTGGAGCCGAGTGGAAGGCTTAAACCAGAGGCTCAGACGATTCTGCGGAGATCTGGGGTGCAAATTTCTCGACCTCCGCTATCGGGTGGAGAAATATAGGGTCCCCCTGAATAGGTCAGGCGTGCACTACACGCAGGAAGTGGCTACAAGGGTAGCGGAGTACGTGTAGAGTGCACATGTGGGTTTTTTTGGTTAGAGAATTCCCTCCCTAGGCCCGACAAGACGCCTCCTGAGACGCGGCAAGGTAGGAGTAGGCAAAATGCAACAGGGAATAACAATATTAATGTGCTAATAGTAAACTGCAGGAGCGTCTGTAGAAAGGTACCAGAACTGCTCTCATTAATAAACGGTCACAATGCCCACATAGTACTAGGGATAGAAAGGTGGCTGAAACCAGACGTAAACAGTAATGAAATCCTAAACTCAGATTGGGATGTATACCTCAGAGACAGGCTGGACAGTGAAGGGGGAGGCGTGTTTATAGCGGTAAGAAGTGCAATAGTATCGAAGGAAATTGACGGAGATCCGAAATGTGAAATAATTTGGGTGAAGGTCACGGTTAAAGCAGGCTCAGACATGGAAATTGGATGTCTCTATACGCCCCCTGGCTCAGCAGCTGTTGTGGCTGAGCACCTGAAGGATAATTTGGAAAATATTTCGAATAGATTTCCTCACCATGTCATAGTTCTGGGTGGAGATTTTAATTTGCCGGATATAGACTGGGAGACTCAAACATTCGTAGCGGGTGGCAGGGACAAAGAATCCATTGAAATTGTTTTAAGTGCTTTATCTGAAAACTACTTTGAGCAGTTAAACAGAGAACCGACTCGTGGCGATAACATATTAGACCTTCTGGTGACAAACAGACCCGAACTATTTGAAACAGTTAACGCAATACAGGGAATCAGCGATCATTAAGCGGTTACTGCATCGATGATTTCAGCCGTAAATAGAAACATTAAAAAAGGTAGGAAGATTTTTCTTTTTAGCAAAAGTGACAAAAAGCAGACTTCAGAGTACCTGACGGCTCAACACAGAAGCTTTGTCTCAAGTACAGATAGTGTTGAGGATCAGTGGACAAAGTTCAAAACCATCGTACAATATGCATTACATGAGTATGTGCCAAGCAAGATCGTAAGAGATGGAAAAGAGCCACCGTGGTACAACAACCGAGTTAGAAAACTGCTGCGGAAGCAAAGGGAACTTCACAGCAAACATAAACATAGCCAAAGCCTTGCAGACAAACAAAAATTACGCGGAGCGAAATGTAGCGTGAGGAGGGCTATGCGAGAGGCGTTCAATGAATTCGAAAGTAAAGTTCTATGTACTGACTTGGTAGAAAATCCTAAGAAATTTTGATCTTATGTCAAAGCGGTAGGTGGATCAAAACAAAATGTCCAGATACTCTGTGACCAAAATGGTACTGAAACAGAGGATGACAGACTAAATGCCGAAATACTAAATGTCTTTTTCCAAAGCTGTTTCACAGAGGAAGACTGCACTGTAGTTCCTTCTCTAGATTGTTGCACAGATGACAAAATGGTAGATATCGAAATAGACGACAGAGGGATAGAGAAACAATTAAAATCGCTCAAAAGAGTAAAGGCCGCTGGACCTGATGGGATACCAGTTCGATTTTACACAGAGTACGCGAAGGAACTTGCCGCCCTTCTTGCAGCGGTGTACCGTAGGTCTCTAGAAGAGCGTGGCGTTCCAAAGGATTGGAAAAGGGCACAGATCATCCCCGTTTTCAAGAAGGGACGTCGAACAGATGTGCAGAACTATAGACCTATATCTCTAACGTCGATCGGTTGTAGAATTTTTGAACACGTATAATGTTCGAGTATAATGACTTTTCTGGAGACTAGAAATATACCCTGTAGGAATCAGCATGGGTTTCGAAAAAGACGGTCGTGTGAAACCCAGCTCGCGCTATTCGTCCACGAGACAGAGGACCATAGACACGGGTTCACAAGTAGATGCCGTGTTTCTTGAATTCCGCAAGGCGTTCGATACAGTTCCCCACAGTCGTTTAATGAACAAAGTAAGAGCATATGGACTATCAGACCAATTGTGTGATAGGATTGAAGAGTTCCTAGATAACAGAACGCAGCATCTCATTCTCAATGGAGAGAAGTCTTCCGAAGTAAGAGTGATTTCAGGTGTGCCGCAGGGGAGTGTCATAGGACCGTTGCTATTCACAATATACATAAATGACCTTGTGGATGACATCAGAAGTTCACTGAGGCTTTTTCCAGATGATGCTGTGGTGTATCTAGAGGTAGTAACAATGGAAAATTGTACTGAAATGCAGGAGGATCTGCAGCGAATTGACGCATGGTGCAGGGAATGGCAATTGAATCTCAATGTAGACAAGTGTAATGTGCTGCGAATACATAGAAAGATAGATCCCTTGTCATTTAGCTACAAAATAGCAGGTCAGCAACTGGAAGCAGTTAATTCCATAAATTATCTGGGAGTACGCATTAGGAGTGATTTAAAATGGAATGATCATATAAAGTTGATCGTCGGTAAAGCAGATGCCAGACTGAGATTCATTGGAAGAATACTAAGGAAATGCAATCCGAAAACAAGGGAAGTAGGTTACAGTACGCTTGTTCGCCCACTGCTTGAATACTGCACAGTAGTGTGGGAGCAATACCAGACAGGGTTGATAGAAGAGATAGAGAAGATCCAACGGAGAGCAGCGCGCTTCGCTACAGGATCATTTAGTAATCGCGAAAGCGTTACGGAGATGATAGATAAACTCTAGTGGAAGACTCTGCAGGAGAGACGCTCAATAGCCCGGTACGGGCTTTTGTTAAAGTTTCGAGAACATACCTTCACCGAAGAGTCAAGCAGTATATTGCTCTCTCCTACGTATATCTCGCGAAGAGACCATGAGGATAAAATCAGAGAGATTAGAGCCCACACAGAAGCATACCGACAATCCTTCTTTCCACGAACAATACGAGACTGGAATAGAAGGGAGAACCGATAGAGGTACTCAGGGTACCCTCCGCCACACATCGTCAGGTGGTTTGCGGAGTATGGATGTAGATGTAGATATGCTGGGCAGAGGGCCGGTTTGACAGCATCAGTTCTCGGCATGACATGTGTATATGATTGGAGGTCCTCCTGCACAGAGGCAGTCAGTTTGGCGTGGTGGGATGGCGGTGGGATGCAGACGTGGTGGATGTGGTCCCCGACATGTTTTCTAGATCCAGGAGGTTGACATCCACAGTGTCGGTAGTTTGTGATACAAATTCTGCTGGGAGGGTGATTGTTTCCCCACAGAGCACGTCTGCCAGTGAGGCATCTTCTTTGTAGGCAGCTCGTACGCCCAGCAGCACCCACAGAACAGCCTGCATCCACTCCTGCTTGTGGTATATGAGTGCTGTCTTGAGGATGAGGTGCCACCGTTCCATAAGTCCATTGGATAGAGAATGGTATATCATCGTGTGGAACCGCTGGCACCCAGAGAGGCAGCGGAGCTCAGAGAATAGAGCCGACTCAAATTGCCGGTCCTGGTCAGTTGTCAGCGGCAGACTCTGAGCAGCCAAAGTGTGCAATCCAAAGTGTGATGAAAGCTTGGGTGACAGTGTTAGCCGAAATATTAGTCAGAGGTGTGGTCTCCACCCATCGAGTTGCCCTGTCTATGGTTGACAAGGTGTACTTGTCTCTGTTTGAATCTGGGAATGGCCCCACCAGGTGTATGTGGACATGTTGGAAATGGGTGTTTGGGATGGGGAATTTCCTGAAGCGTGGTTGGGCGTGACGTTTGTATCTCACGATGATCGGCGGCATGTTGGCGCGAGCATAACTCGATATTTTGTGGCGTGGTTGAAAAGACCACTGTAGGTAGTGGGGAGCGGGCACAGTAATTATGACAATAATCACTCACACTCCTGTCACCATGAATACTTTTATTCTCACAGCGCATATACAATGTGAATAGCGTAGACCGCATACCACAGATAACTGATGTGGCAAAGATACAGTTGTTCTTGCTGTGGCAGGGCAGCGATATTATTGGGGAGTAGAGCCAGTGGTCCTACATCCCCACAACTATAACATCAGGGAATCACTGTTGGAATCGGCCACCTCATACGAATACCTGGGTGTAACACTTTGTAGGGATATGAAATGGAATGATCACATAGCCTCAGTCATGGGTAAAGCAGGTAGTAGGGTTCAGTTTACTGGTAGAACACTGAGGAAGGGCAATCACTCTACATAGAAGATTTCTTACAAATCACTCGAGCAACCCATCCCAGAACATTGCTCAAGTGTGTGGGGCCCCTACCATATAGGCCTAACAAGGGATATTGAACATATACAGAGAAGGGCAGCACAAATGGTCACAGATTTGTTTGATCCATGGGAGAGGGTCACAGAAATACTGAAGGAACTGAACTGGAAGACTCTTGAAGATAGACATAAACTATCCCAAGAAAGTCTGTTAACAAAGTTCCAATAACCAGCTGTAAATGATGACTCTAATAATATACTATAAACGCCTACATATCGTTCACATAGGGATTGTGAGGATAAGATAGGAATAATTACTGCGCACAAAGAAACATTCAAACAATCGTTCTTCCCGTGCTCCATACGTGAATGGAACAGGAAGAAACCCTAATAACTGGCACAATGGGACATACCGTCTGCCATGCACTTCATGGTGGTTTGCAGAGTATAACTATAGATGCAGATCAGCCTCTGTGTCTACCCATCAACTTTGTACAGACACATGACTGGTCCATTTTATATGCGATCTCTCATCTTGGCCACTTGCTCATTTCTGCTACGCGTGCTGCGTGTCTATCAGACTCTCATGAATGCTATTATGTTCTCTCTGCTGGACAGCCATACAAGCACTTGCACTTACAAGCGCAGGATCTCAGCAGTCCCACAAGACTAGTGGCCAAGAGGGCAGACATATTGTTCACTCAGTTGTACAGAATCGTTCAGCTGTGCCATGTACCTTGAGTGAGGAGGTGGAACTGTTTGCAGCACGACATGCAAGAACGTGGGAAGTGCAACAATATCTACAGCACCATGAACTGTCAGCAAGGCGATTATTGACGTGACTTTCCTTTATATGACAGCAAAGAGTTGCAAGCCAATACAGCTGCGGCCAGTGACAACGCCGTACACATGACTGGCACCATGCCATCATTTCTGACGAGTTCCGGCTCTCTGTACAGCTTCATGATGGATGTATCCATGTCTACATCTACATCGGTGTACATACTCCACAAGCCACTGTATGGTACATGGTGAAGGGTACCTCGTACCATTAACAGTCATTTGCCTTCCTGTTCCACTCACAAACAGAGCGAGGGAAAAACGACTATTTTTAGAAAAAATCTACATAAATGAATTCTAAATTCAACACATTAATCTGTCAAAATAGTAAATTAATTGATATTAAATCAATAACATAAAGAATATGCCTTTCTTAGAGCCCTGATTTCTCTTATCGTATCTTCATAATCTTCGTGCGAAATGTACGTTGGCGGCAGTATAATCGTTCTGCTGCCGGCCCCAAAAACTGGAATAGTGTCTCACGAAAGGAACATCGCCTTCACTCCAGGGATTCCCATTTCAGTTCACAATGTATCTCCATAACATTTGCATGCTGATCGAACCCACTGGTACAAATCTAGCAGCGTCTCCCTGGATTGCTTCAATGTCGTCCTGTAATCTGACCTGCTGGGGATCCCAAACGCTCAGGAAGGAATAAAAAATGGGTGGCACTAGTGTTCTATATGCGACCTCCTTTATAGATGAGCAATAGTTTTCCAAAATTCTCCCAATAAAAAGAAGTCAGCCATTCGTCTTCCCCCCTGCCAACTTGATGTGCTCGTTCCATTTCATATTGCTTTGCAATGTTATGCCTAGATATATAGCTGATGTGACTGTCAAGCAGCACACTACTAATGCTGTCTTCTATTTTTTCCTATTCATCCCCATTAACTTATATTTTTCTACATTTAGAGCAAGCTGCCATTCATCGCACCACCTAGAAATTCTGTCTGCACTATCTTGAATCCTCCTACAGTCATTCAGTGACGACACCTGCTCGTGCACCACAGCATCATCAGCAAATAGCAGTAAATTGCTGCTCACCCTCTCCATCAGATCATTTATATATATATAGAAGGTAACAGCGATCCTACAGCATTTCCCTGGGACACCCCTGACGAAACCTTTACTTCTTTTGACCACTCGCTGTCGAGGATAACATACTGGGTTCTATTGCTTAAGAAATCTTCGAGCCACTCACAAATCTGGGAAAATAATCTGCATGCTTGGACCTTCGTCAACAGTCTGCAGTGGAGCACCGCAGAAAATGATTTCTGGAAATCTAGGAATATGGAATCTGTATGTAGCCCTTCATACTTGGTTCACAGGAGGAAGATGACTTTCGCACGAGTGATACCTTTTAAATCCGTGCGGATTTGTGGACAGAAGCTTTTCTGTCTCGAGGAAATTTATTACATTCGAAATGAGAATGTGTTAAGAACTCCGCAGCAAACCGATGTTATTGGTCTGTAATTATGTGGGTCCGTTCTTTTACCTTTCCTATGTGTAGGAGTCAGCTCTACTTTTTTCCAGTCACTTGGGATCTTGCACTGAGCGAGGGATTCGCAATGAAAGCAAGCTAAGTAAGGGAACAATGTTGCATGGTAATCTCTGTAAAACAGAACTGGGATTTCACCTGTACCTAACGACTTATTTGTTCGCAACTCTTTCAGTTGCTTCTGTATTCTAGGGATGACTATTTCTATGTCCTCCATGCGGGAGACTGTTCCAACCTCCTGCATAAATAACTTTCTTAAAGATAAAATTTAAAAGTTCAACTTAGCTTTTGCTGTTTTCTATTGCCACCCCAGACTGGTCGATGAGTGACTGGATAGAAACCTTTGACGCACTTAGCGATTCTACGTAAACTAGATTTTTTTTTTTTTTTTTTTTTTTTTTTTTTTTTTGCGTTCTCGGCAAGAACCTTCGCTAAGGTACGAAGATAGAAGTCGCTGTATGCTTCACACATCGATCTTCTTAGGGATGTACGAATTTCTACTCATTTTTGCCAATCAACATTTGCGCGTTCTCTTTTGAACCGAGAATGCAACAGTCTCTCCTTCGACAGGATTTTCCGAATTTTATTATAAAACCTGTTATGGAACCAGTTTAAATTGTGCCCTTACTTCCTCTGAGTCTGCCACACTAGGACTACTAAATGGTGTCAATTCATTGTCTTAGTAGGATGCTAATAACTGTTTATCTGCTTTTTGTAGCGTAAATACTCTCCCAGACTTCTTGATGGATTTATCAACTTTAATAACCATCATCATTATAATGACATTTGAGCACTAATCCCTGTCTCTATACTGACAATGTTGACAAGGTCAGGCCTGTTTGTAACTACATGGTCTAAAATATTTCCACTGCATGTGGGTTGTCGAACTAGTTGCTCAACGCAGTTTTCAGAAAACGTGTTCGAAAGGACTTCACAAGACTGTCTGTCCATACCACCTGCAATGAATCCATAGACGTCTCAGTCTATACTGGGTAGATTAAAGTCCTCTCCAACTAATATTTCATTATCTGGGTGTTGACGCACTATTGTACGTAGATTTTCTTTGAATGGTTCTAGAACTGTTTTGGTGGAATCAGGTGGCAAGTAAAAAGATCCAATAATTAACTTGATTTCACCTAAGCCTGCTACGCATATTCAGATGTTTGGAGGCTTCAAGGAGAGCGAGCACAGCCAAATTACGTTCATCTTTGACATATAGTGGCTGTGCCCTATCTTTGAGATTGTGATGTTATTTTTCGACAAGACAATGGATAACCACACATTGCAAATGCTGTTCTGACCCACCTCCATACACAGGGGTACTCGACCGTTGCCCTAATCAGTACAATCCCCAGCACTCTCTCTCTCTCTCTCTCTCTCTCTCTCTCTCTCTCTCTCTCTCTCTCTCTCTGTCTCCCTCTCTTTCACTGAAAAATCTGGTGATTGGCTTCCAGGAGAATGGCATGCCACCACTTGTCAGACACTGTAGTTGATGAAGTCTAGCATGGATTCGAAGCAGTGGAATGATGTAGTCGTATCCATCATCCAAGCTCCATTTGACTCTATGACCAGTTGGGCTAGTTCCATTGTTGCTGCCAGAGGCTGTAGCTCTCTGCACTAACATTTGCACCATATATCCACCTAGATCACCAACCAATTTACTCATGTATTCTTCCTATGATACTGTGGGTATTATGTGGCATAGAACCGCAATGACACACTTTTACAGTCAGAATGAACATTTATTTCGGCACTGAAAAGAGAGAAAGTGTCACTTTGCGTCAGAGCCAGATAAAGTCTTTTTGCAAAGTATAAAACACACATTCCCACACATTCACACAAGCACCTCTCACACACCAGCTACAGCGCCCAGAGACAGTGCATACATGTGCATGAGTTGTGCTTGTGTGAACATGTGTGTGTTTTCTACTTCAGAAGGAAGTTTTTGTCCAAAAGCTTAACATTTTAGCCGTCTTTTCCGTTGTGCCTGTCTGTGACTCAATGCCTCCTCTATGTGGTGAGTACCACTCTATCCTTTCCATATTGTTTTATCCCAAACAGGGAGTCTTTAGGAAGATGTCAGGCCTTTCAATTTGTGTGGCATGTGCTGTTTCACAAACTGTAAACCCAAAAGTGTGAAAAGAATCTTCCCCAAAAACATTGTCCACTTTGAAGGGGAGCTGCAACAAGATAATTGCCGGGTAAGAAACTTGATTGCAATTAAATAAAATGGATAGTTTTCCTAGCAAGTGGGCACATGATGGCATCCATAGGCCCAAACGTTTGGCTTGGCTGGCTGTAAGTACAATGATAATAACTTAAGTAAGTGGGTCAGTTTAGCAAGGACACAGCAGCACCAGCTTCAAGGAGTAACTTCACTGCGCGTTTGTCTACGAATTCATCTAAGTACACTTGCTGGACTGCATTCTGAGAAGTCTGCACATTGGTATATTTACCACTCACTTCATTCACTTTCATACATTAGGGCTTATTTTGGGCAGAGTTGCTAAATATATGTTTTGCAAGTGTGCCTATTTGGCACACTTGTGACATGTTGCACCCCAGTGGAGTCATGGAGTGATGCACTGCATGTGTGGTGAAGGAAGCAACATTTTCAGCCAGTGAACAATGAGGGCTGCCACTGATGGGGCCCATTGCCACTGCTATGATTGTTGATGGAATCATCTGGGAGGTGGGAAAGATGAGCGTCCCACCAGCATTACATCTGGCATGTCTGTTGTTAGAGAGCTGAGTACAAAACAGCAATTCCTAACAGAAATTCCTACATAACCTGTGTAGCTCAGTGGCCCAGACTACATGAGATTGAATGGGGTCGTTTTTTAACTGTCAAAATTCAAACATGGCACTAATAACATGTTTCTTCATTTAAAAATACTGACCACAAAAGATGACTCATAGCTGTGGAAAAGTATTACTAATGATTGACCACCAGAACATCAAAAATTGAGGTGGAACTAATGATGGAGTAAGAACTAAAATGAGGGTAAGTGAAACAGTGGCAGATCGAACTGAAAGAAAATCATTAAACTAGTATAGGCATTTGGTGAGAATGCCAGATCATTAGTGGCAAACGGAAACCACCTGACAAACAAACATGACAGACCATGACATCCTTGGAATGATCATATCAACAAAATAATGGAGCATCCGGGTGTACACAAGGAAGGTGCCCCAAATAGAGGGGCTCGGTAGAAAATAACAGGAATACAGCAATTTGTTGTTTTCAACTGATCTTTTTATTAATTAGCCCTGTAATGATATTTGTAATGCTTTCAGGGTGAGTAAATGACTCCAGTTCTTCTTTGTAACTTTATTGCCTCTGGTAAATCAACTTCATAAGGGCCCCGTACTGACAAACAATACTCAAGAATTAAATAGGTGGTAAATAAAGGGATGCCTGGGGACAGCCCATTTTTCACTGGTATGAGTGTGATGGTGCAGAATGAAGATAAATATGCTAACAATACATAGAGCAGGTTAAAAAAGTGTATGAACAATAAGAACTGCAACAACTAAGTTGGTACAGCCACATTAAGCTTCGCTGTCTTTTAGTTCTTCTTTTTTGACCTTAATACCATGAATTGCACTAGACCTAAAGTTTTATTGTTAGAGACATGTTAACTTTCTGGAAAAAAGTACATTCTACTGCAGTAGGAAGTCAGATTGGAAAATAATGTTTATAATGAAACTGTAGCAAAAAAATTTACCATGAAATAATTCATGATATGGTATTGGGAAGTTGTGTGAAGTTCTTAAACTTTCAAGCATGTGTCAAGAAGTCTACTTGAAAGCATATTTGTCCTTGAAGTGGATCACCACTAGAAGGTGTGACAAACATCAGTTGGAAGATAGAGGTCAATCGATACTTATCAAGATCACAGTAGAGATAAATGATTTTGATTGCAGCTTACATAAATGTTTCCAGCCAGATAACTGTATGCTCCATTTCAGAGTAGGAATACCACTTCATTCAGCAGCAGAAGATATAAGCAGTCATACACTTATCAGCCACTCAGTCAGGTGTCAACTGTGCTGCTGCAATGATGTTCAGTTGATCTGCTTCATCTGTAAATGGTGAGTTGAACTCTTCTAATGAAGTTACTTGTTTTGCAAAATTTCAATGTTTTGTCAAAGCTGTTGGCCTGAAATCTTAACTGAATTATTGTCATATACATACCAATGTCACAGTGTTAAACAACCACATACTCGTAGCATATAATACAGAATGAAAATCATTCAGTGCATTGTAATTACATAGTTATTTCTTCGTTCTCAGCTCTTCTATTTGATTCTACAGTAAAGAAAGCACTTTATTGTAAACTTAGCAATGTATGTAGATGTACACCTTATCTCCACTTCATTTGAAGTTTAGCTGGACATCAAGTCTATGTAACATTTGGGTTGTCATTTATCTCCTTTCTTGTATCCTTGTATCAACCATGTGATTGCAACTGAAGCCTCATAGAAGTTGTTCATACCATGATTTTCAGGTAGGGTGAAACAAAATCAGTGAAACTGAGAGAAGCAAGTGATAAATAAATTATTCTGAAGCCAGCAAAAAGGCACATCATGACAAAAGCCAACTTTGTCATAAAACACAAGGGTGAAGATTATGATATTGGAAAATTTCTCCATTTTCACCCTGGAGGCACTAACACTGTTGCTCCTTACAGAGGGAAGGAGATTAGTCACAAATTGGATGAAATACATCATGCTCCATCAGCATATTACATGATGAAAGACTACAAAGTGAAGAAAGGGGAAGGAGATGACTTAGAGGTAAGAACAGTAGCAGTAGTTATTTATTTATAATCCAGAATCTCACATTTTCATGGAAGTACACAGTCAAGATGGTCATTGTTTCATTTATATCTACAGAACACTGGCATAGGAGACATGATAAATACCACCTCACACTCTTCATATATGTGCTGAATAATACATAGTAGTCTACACTGATACTACAAATTCTTTTTCCAAAGGCACTGAATTTTATAAAGTCCTCTATGATTTGGATTACCTTCAGCATTATTAATTATGAACTATTACAGTATAATATATAACATTAAATTTAAACATGTGTTATATATTACTAGTTCATTTTACCTTTTGTGGGAGATAATTAGGAAATGAACTTCTACAACATTGCTTTTAGTGTGAATATATATTCCAAATACAACACATTTTTCTTTTTTTGTGTTGTGAACCAAACACAATTGTTTTTTAACTGCAGTATTTTAATAAAAACAGTTCTCATGCAGAGCTTATGTACATGATCGTCACAATTAGGATGGTTCTGAACAAATCATTACTTTATTTACTGGAGCCACTTTCCCATTCTCAATTGGAGTTTCTTGCAGTACTTAATAACTTTCCTCTGTAATGTGTTATTTATTCATAAAACCTCTAACTTTTTTGTATTTTATTAATTTTTTTCATTTATAAACTTACTAATCATCATTCTGTAAATTTGTACTAACTCATTCTATAACCAAGAAGCTATGGCTCACATGGTCACGGACAAATAAATATGGATCAGTTCTGCACAAAGTAAAATATGAGGGCAATCCATAAATCAATCTCCATTTATTTAAAAAAAAAATGTGAACAAAGTTACAGAATTTGTAGCAATACTGTGAACGTACACACTCCAATTTATTTTTCCAAATACTTTCCAGCCACAGTGAGAATTTGTTGTAGCCTTTGACAAGCTCTGAAAGTCCACATCTTAGAATTCTGCCACCTGTGACTGAAGCTGCTATGACATTTGTTTACAACTTACTTTTCTACAGAAATGCACAAATAATCTGCGTAAAATGAAAACAAAGCTCCACAGTGTTGAATCTGTGTTTTCTCTAACCCTTTTGCCAATCAAATCAATCAGATCTGTCCTTGTGATTCTCATTAGTGAGAAAGGTGGCTGAACAAAATCATAAATGTTTTGTTTGATTAATGGAAAGGTTAGAGAAAACAACAAATTCACCACTGCAGAGATTCCAGAGATTTATGTTCATTTTTCATGGATTATTTATACTCTTCTATACAAAGGGGAGTTGGAAATCCACATTGTAGATTGCCTTCAGCCACAGATATGACTGCAGAATTTCAGAGCTCATCAAACACTATGACAATGTCTCAATGCAGCTGGAAACTATGTGGAGGAATAAATTAGAGTGTGTACTTTCACAGCATTGTAAAACAAATTCTTTAACTTCATTCATTAAAAAAAAAAAAAAAAAAAAAAAAACAAATGGATTTAACTTCATGACTTGAACAGAGAAATGAGGATAACAAACTGAACAGTCCTATATTATAATACTAAAATTATCTTCATACTGTTTCCACACAGTATATTGAATCTCAACACTACCCTGCTACAGTAGCATTCTGGAAATGGATTTCTCAAAAATACGTCGTCTTTTCAAAAACTTCAAGAGCTTTGTGCACAAATTTTTTCTGCACTTACCTTTTACTTATTCTGTATGGTCTCCTTTGAAATACTCACCTCCACAATTGATACACTGCTCCCAATGTCTTTTGCACTTCCAGAAGCAGTCTTGGAATGCCTCTTGCTCGATCACACGGAGTTCTGTCTGTGAATCCTCTTTTACCGTGTCTATCATTGAAAATATTCACCCTTTCAATAGGGTTTTCAACTTTGGAAATAAACAAAAAGTCCACAGGGCCCAGGTCTGGAAGTATGGAGAATGATGCAGCCCAGTGATTTCATTTTTTGTGCAATGTGCAGGTGCATTATCGTGATGCAAAAGTCATAAATTGTCTCACCACATTTGTCCCTGAAGCATAAATTCATGATGAACTAATCTTTCAAAGTCAAAGAAAACTATCAGACTGGCTTTCACATTTGACCTGAGCTGATGAGCTTTTACTGGTCTTCAGGAACCTTTCCTGACCCACTGTGAAGACAGAACTGTGGTCAACATCATAACCATAGACCCACATCCCATCACCAGTTACAATTTTCTTAAGGAACATCTCATTCTCATTTGCGTGATCCAAAAGCTATTCACAGATTGTGAAGTGAAGGTCTTTGTGGTCTTCACTCATGAGCTATGGGATGAACTTGGTGGCAACACGATGCATTCCAAGATGCTGTGTGAGGATTTCATGACATGATCCAACTCAAATGTTACATTCTTCTGCAGTCTCTCAGACAGTCAGTCTTTGGCACGCACAGTTTCACTGATGTTCCTGATATGTTGTTGGTAGATGTCAAAGGGCATCCTGAACGAGGGTCATCTTTAACTTCCATATGATTGTTTTTAAGAAGTGTGAACCATTCGTAACACCAAGTATGGCTTAAGCTCTTGTCACCATAGGCTTCCTGAAACACTTGATGTGCCTCTGTAACAGTTTCCATGAGTTTCACACAAAATTTAAATCAGACAGATTGCTCCTCTAAATCTGACATCTCAAAATTCACAAACTGTGTGACACAACATTCTACTCAGTACAGCCCTGAGAAATAACTAACAGACATACAACAATGAAACTTCCGGCAATTACACATTAAGCACAGGTTTGTGCAGGGATGCCAGCCACAGTTTGCTCCAACACACCACTGGCATGAAATTACAAATGTTCTGGAATTTTTTGAACAGACCTTGTATGTAATCACACCAATCTTTAAACATGGAAACAGAAGAGATTGTAACAACTACAGAGGCATCTCTTTAATCAGCGTTGTGGGTAAAATCTTCTCAGGTATTGTTGAAAGGAAAGTGTGAGTATTAGTTGAGGACCAATTGGATGAAAATCAGTGTCGGTTTAGGCCTCTTAGAGGTTGTCAGGACCAGATCTTTAGCTTATGGCAAATAATGGAGAAGTGTTATGAGTGGAACAGGGAATTGTATCTATGCTTTATAGATCTAGAAAAGGCATATGACCGGGTTCCTAGGAGGAAGTTATTGTCTGTCCTATGAGATTATGGAATAGGAGGCAAACTTCTGCAAGCAATTAAAGGTCTTTACATGGATAGTCAGGCAGCAGTTAGAGTTGACAGTAAATTGAGTTCATGGTTCAGAGTAGTTTCAGGGGTAAGACAAGGCTGCAACCTGTCTCCACTGTTGTTCATATTATTTATGGATGATATGTTGAAAACAATAGACTGGCTGGGTGAGATTAAGATATGTGAACACAAAATAAGCAGTCTTGCATATGTGGATGACTTAGTTGTGATGGGAGATTCGATTGAAAGTTTGCAAAGTAATATTTCAGAGCTAGCTAGATCAGAAATGTAAGGACTATGGTATGAAGATTAGCATCTCCAAAATGAAAGTAATGTCAGTGGGAAAGAAATACAAACGGATTGAGTGCCAAATAGGAGGAACAAAGTTAGAACAGGTGGACAGTTTCAAGTACCTAGGATGCATATTCTCACAGGATTGCAACATAGTGAAAGAACTGGAAGCGAGGTGTAGCAAAGCTAATGGAGTGATTGCTCAGCTACAATCTACTCTCTTCTGCAAGAAGGAAGTCAGTACCAAGACTAAGTTATCTGCGCACCATTTCAATCTTTCGACCAACTTTGTTGTATGGGAGCAAAAGCTGGGTGGATTCAGGTTACCTTATCAACAAGGTTGAGGTTATGGATATGAAAGTAGCTAGGATGATTGCAGGTACTAATAGATGGGAACAATGGCAGGAGGGTGTCCACAATGAGGAAATCAAAGAAAAACTGGGAATGAACTCTATAGATGTAGCAGTCAGGGTGAACAGGCTTAGATGGTGGGGTCATGTTACATGCATGGGAGAAGCAAGGTTACCCAAGAGACTCATGGGTTCAGCAGTAGAGGGTAGGAGGAGTCGAGGCAGACCAAGGAGAAGGTACCTAGATTCGGTTAAGAATGATTTTGAAGTAATAGGTTTAACATCAGAAGAGGCACCAATGTTAGCACAGAATAGGGGATCATGGAGGAATTTTATAAGTGGGGCTATGCTCCAGACTGAACGCTGAAAGGCATAATCAGTCTTAAATGATGATGATGATGATGATGATGACCTTTTATGTCAGTGGTCTTCCACAAATATGCCTGTATTTCATCACCTGGCATGGTACAGAATATTTCTAGAAGAAAGGAGTACACAGAATGAGGTGATAGTAAGGACCACATGAAACAGAAAGCATAATGTAAACATTTGCTCTCCTTTCAAAGCAATTTTAAAATCACATTGTTAGCCATGTTTATCATATGACTTCACATATAATCTATATCTAAAAACAAAGATGATGTGACTTACCAAACGAAAGCGCTGGCATGTTGACAGACACACAAACAAACAAACACAAACATACACACAAAATTCAAGCTTTCGCAACCAACTGTTACTTCATCAGGAAAGAGGGAAGGTGAGGGAAACATGAAAGGATGTGGGTTTTAAGGGAGAGGGTAAGGAGTCATTCCAATCCCGGGAGCGGAAAGATTTACCTTAGGGGGAAAAAAGGACAGATATACACTCGCACACACACACACACATCCATCCGCACATACACAGACACAAGCAGACATGACAAATGTGTCTGTGTATGTGCGGATGGATGTGTGTGTGTGTGCGAGTGTATATCTGTCCTTTTTTCCCCCTAAGGTAAGTCTTTCCGCTCCCTGGATTGGAATGACTCCTTACCCTCTCCCTTAAAACCCACATCCTTTCATCTTTCCCTCTCCTTCCCTCTTTCCTGGTGAAGTAACAGTTGGTTGCGAAAGCTTGAATTTTGTGTGTATGTTTGTGTTTGTTTGTTTGTGTGTCTATCAACATGCCAGCGCTTTCGTTTGGTAAGTCACATCATCTTTGTTTTTAGATATATTTTTCCCACGTGGAATGTTTCCCTCTATTATATTCACATATAATCTAGTAGACATGCTTACACGGTTTGCATATGAGGATAGGTATTACCTTTCTAGCTTGAGTTAGAATGTATGAAGAAATTTTTTGGTGTAGGTTTAATTCTGTATTTCTTATATATTGAAGTGACCTTTGCTATTTTCCACTCCTCTGACATCTCATATTTTACCCAGCACATGTTAGAGAGACGTAGCATTCTTAATTATAAGAGAATTCTCCCGTATTTAATCTGTTCAGTATTTTTGCATCTAGTAGTGGTGATTTTTTTCCATCAGATGAATAAAATTTATTCCTTGCAGTTTCAGTGCCCCCCCCCCCCCTCCCTCACACACATACATGAGAGAATTTAATCCAGAAACTTACCTAGCATTTATGGACTATGAAAACGCATTTGACAGAACTCACAGAGACAAGCTATGGGCAATAATGGAAAAAAGAGAAATCTATAAGCATCTGATCTGAGTCACGAAAACCCTATACAAGAAAACCAGAATGGGTTTGACACATGTAAGGAATTAACTCCTGGAAAACAAACAAATCAAGGAGTAAAACAAGGGTGTAGCTTGTCACTTAGATTATTTAATATCTATGTAGATGACGGGACCAGGGAATGGAAAAAAAACAGAACACCATCACGCATAAAGGAAGGAACACATATATTAACACCATGTTAGTTGTGGATGTTCAGGTTAGCATACAAGACGATGTAGATAAATTACAAATGATATGCTGTCTAGGGTTTGTTCCCTATGTCCACTTTCTCAGTTCTTTTGTTGAATACTGTTGCCACAACCATTGTGTTTTACCAACTCCAGTGCAGGAGACAAGGCTTTGCTGTTGGTGCCCAGTCATGACTCGTTATATTTTCTATTATCTTTATCTCCATTCACTCTCTTATAACACTGTCCCAGTGTTTGGAGGTCTGTGCTAGAACCCCTGTTTCTTCATACATCATAGATCAGTTCTCAGCAATAGCTGATTTAGTTGCCTGTCCCAGCAGGGTGTGCCTCTGATGTCCACTATTGTAGTCATTTGGCCAATCCATGAAATGCCACATTGGTACGGTATGTTACAAATTCCTAAATTCCTGGTTTTTGTATGTCAAGGTCATCTTTCACATACCCCAGCAGTCCTCTTGAGCACCAGACTGAAAACAGAACATCAGCTCACTGTCAGACACACTGGACTGAAAATTGAACATCTCAGGACAATTCTAGTGAGAACAAACTGCAGATGGAGCACCTAGAGCTGACCAGAGAGGGGTATTGGAGCTGTTCCACTCGACTAGCTATCTCAAGTAGTATCGAATGAAGACATCAGTCATGCCAAAATATTGTACATGGACAACACTGATATCCAGCAGAACACGTGAAACCTCAAGATGTCAACAGATTGTGAAGAAGGACAGAAGAATTATCTACACACACAGAGTGGGTCAACACAGTGTAACTCAGCAGTGTTTGCAATGAAAACACTAGGTTTTCTGTTTGAGAGTGCCAACTATGGTTTCATGTACAATAAAAAGCTATGCAGTACACTTCTTTCTAGTGGACTTCAACAAGATGTATGAATATGGGGTCTTCCCTGTGCTGAGACCACAATGTTAATAAGATGTGAATCAAGTCAAGAAAATTCTCACAATCAATGCTGCCCAATGAATAGCTGTAGAAAGGTTTCTACACAGCTGGATGTTCCATACCATACTGCCTTCTTCAAGACAGCCAGAAATTCTTGTGCAGACCAATGTGATGCCTACCTGCTACAAAGCTATTGTAAATCCTCCCTGTGGTGTCTGAAAAATCGACAACTTTCTGGATCCGAAGATACTCACAACATCTGCTGCATTCATCATCCTCTCTCTCATAAGTGTTTTTAATGTCAGCAGATATTAGGACACATTGTTATGTGGGGTGTAATTAAAACCTAGTCTGCAGTTTTGTCTGTCGTATAGCCTGTATGGTATTGTTTTGTCTAAGCCAGCATTGTATGCAACCCATGTTTTCTGTAGAAGAAAATATGTGGTGTCTGGGAACCAATGGAAACCACCTAGAAAAATTTTTTACATGGTCAAATGAAATCTAGTGAACTGCAGGGGTTGAAAAGAATCCCCAATAAACTGGAAGGAATTAAGAAGTTTTAACAGTCAGTATCAACGTCGACCATTAGCGGAAAACCATACTAAATCTGACCAAAAGCACAGAACAGGCAACTAACACTGGAACTTCAGAAGAGAGGAGACTGAACAATTAAAAATGGCTGCCTACACAGAAATCTATTTAGTTACTTTTCTGATACCACTCGTTGGTGTTCTGCTGAATTTTCCATTCTACAGCTGTACAAAAAGTTGGCATGTACCTATGTCCACTGATGGCACTTTGTTGGTAGATGCAAAGTATATCAGTGTACTGAATGACCAGACAGCTCAATGCCTGACACGTTTATGGCTTCAGTTTGAGAGATAACACTCATGAAGTAGGTAATGAAATTACCTGTCTGCACAAAATTCTCCCGTTCTACCGAGACCAGCACCTCACTCAGCTGTTCAATAAGCATTTGTTAAGTACACATGCACCTGAATTTAAGGTCTCACATGGAATAATTGTTATACAAGGTCTTTTAGAAAAATTCTGGTTCTCCACAAAATTTTCCTGTGCTTACCTTTTACTTAATGGGCATGGTCTCTTGGAATTACTTTCCTCTACACTTGATACACCACTCATAAAGCTGGGTGCAGAAAAATTTCCACTGCCAGTCACAATAAAAGATTATTTATTCATCACATGACTGGTTTCAGGTGTTGGCCCTTCCTCAGGTGTTTATACATTCATGTACACATTTATATGCATGGAGAGTACTGTATAAATACAAAGAAAATTATTTTCTGGTGACTAAGCACATACAAGTGGAACAATTGTAAGTGGCAAGGCAGCATTTGTCAAAAGTATATCTGTACTTACATAAAGATGAAGCATCATTATCATAATTACTCTGCGGTGACAATTTTTCCATTTAGTTGCGCATTTGTTATCATGTGATAATGATAAATGTGCAACTAAATGGAAAAACTGTCACCCCAGTGTAATAATAATAATAATGCTGCTTCATCTTTATGTAAGTACAGGAATATTTTCGATAAATGCTGCCTTCCCACTTACAATTGTTCCACTTGTATCTGTTTAGTCACCAGCAAATAATTTTCTTTCTATTTGTACAGTGATATCCAGTAATATACATATGTACATGATTGTATAAACATCTGAGGAAGGGCACATGCCCAAACCCAGTTGTGTGATGAATAAATAATCTTTTATCGTGCTTGGTAGTGGAAATTTTTCTACACCCTGCAAAGGAACAGTCACAGAGTTCAACAGCATCCACTGTGGATAAAATTCACTCTCAAAGCTGTTTATACTTCTGGATGCAATCCTAGTATGTCTGTTGCTGGATTGTGTGAAGCACAATTTGTGAATTTTCTTTTAATTGGTGCAAAATTATGAATGTCCCATAAGTTTTTGAACAGACTTCTTCATACAATCAATCTTCCATCTAAGTCAAATGTTCTGCTATGCACTGGGAAATATGTTTGTCTGGCAATAAAGTTTTCTAGGCTGACATTCTTGTATAAAATTTTATTTTGTGTGAAAAGAAGATGAAGAATATCTAATATAATAAATTTACCTATTTGTTTCATTTAAAATATACATTAATAGTGGAGTCTTTGTTTTAATGTATGTTGTTCTCTATTAGGTGGATTTTCTTCATGTAATCCATTCCAAACTCTATAAATCTGAGCACTGTTGGTTTGCCTCCAACAATCTGGAATCCAACAATCTTTCAAAAATTGGTGAAAGGAGATAGAAGCTACTACAGCATTGCTTATTAATGTGGGGCTAGCAAAACATATCATTATATAACTGGAGACCAACATGGCTCCCAGCACAGTATACCACTAGAAATACATCCTAACTTAGCGCTCAATAAATTAGCAAGGATTGTATTTCGATCAGTTACAATGTGTGGAGCATCTTGACAAAGGCAGTACCCGATGACATGAATCTTGTGACCAGATAATAGCTATGTTGTTGTAGTTGTCTTCAGTCTGAAGAGTGGTGTGATGCTGCTCGCTGTCACTTTTATCCTGTGCAAGCCTATCCATCTCTGAGTTACTACTGCAACCTACATCCTTCTGTATCTGCTTACTGCATTCATCTCTTGGTCTCCCTCTATGATTTTTACACACCACATTTCCCTCCTGTACCAAATTGGAGATCCCTTGATCCCTCAGAATGTTTCCTACCAACCCACCCCTTCTTCTAGTTAGGTTGTGCCACAAATTTCTTTTCTCCTCAATTCTATTCAGTACCTCCTCATTAGTTACATGATCTACCCACCTAATCAACACAAGTCTACTGCAGCACCACATTTCACTCCCTGTATTTTACCCCTGCTACCACCAAAATTTCAAAGAGAGTATTCCAGTCAATATTGTCAAAAGCTTTCTCTAAGTCTACAAATGCTCTAAGCATAGGTTTGCCTTTCTTTAACTCTTAGTGTATTCCTATATTTCTCCAGAAACCAAACTGATCTCTCCTGGGGTCAGCTTCTACCAGTTTCCTATTTGTCCGTAAAGAATTCATCTTAGTATTTTGCAACCTTGATTTAGGAAACTGTTAGTTCAGTAGTTTTCACACCTGTCGACACCTGCTTTCTTTTGAATTGGAATTATTATAGTCTTCTTGAAGTCTGAAGGTATTTCACCAGTCTCATACATCTTGATCATTAGATGGAAGAGTTTTGTCATGATTGGCTTTCCCTACAGTAGTTCTAATGGACTGTTTACTCCCAGGGCCTTGTTTCAGCTTAGGTCTTTAAATGCTCTGCCAAATTGTTCACACAGTATCATACCTCCCATCTCATCTTCATTTACATCCTCTCTCATTTCAATAATACTGCCCTCAAGTACATTTCCCTTGTATACAACCTCTATATATTTCTTCCACCTTTTACTTTTAAATTCTTTGATTAGAACTGGTTTTCCATCTGAGCTCTTGATGTTCATACAGATGGTTCTCTTTTCTCCAAAGGTCTCTCTAATTTTTCCTGAAGATGATGTCTATCTCCTCCCCCCCCCCCCCCCCTCCCCCCGAGATATATGCTTGTAAATCCTTATATTTGTCCTGTGGCCATTCCTGTTTAGCTATTTTGCACTTTTATCAGTCTCATTTTTGAGATGTTTGTGTTCCTTTTTGCAGTTTTCCTTTGCTGCATTTTTATATTTTCTCCTTTCATCGATTAATTTCAATCTCTCCTGTGTTACCCAAGGATTACCAACAGCCCCCTTCTTTTTACCTACTTGATCCTCTGCTGCCTTCAGTATATTATCTCTCAAAGCTACCCATTCTTTTTCTACTATATCCCTTTCCTGTTCTTATCAACCATTGTCTAATGCACCCTCTGAAACTCTCAACAAGCTCTGTTTCTTTCAGCTTATCCAGGTTACATCTCCTTAAATTCCTACTTTTTTGCAGATTCTTCACTTTTAATCTACAGTTCATACCAATAAACTGTGGTCAGAGTCCACATCTGCCCCTGGAAATGTCTTGCAATTTAAAACCTTGTTCCTAAATCTCTGTCTTACCATTATATAATCTATCTGAAACCTTCCAGTGTCTCCAGGTCTCTTTCATGATTCTTAAACCAAGTATTAACTTTAAGTAAGTTATGCTCTGTGCAAAATTCTGTATGTGGCTTCCTCTTTCATTCATTTCCCCCAGTCCGTATTCACCTACTTCTTTTCCTTCTCTTCCTTTTACTTCTATCAAATTCCAGTTCCCCTTGACTATGAAGTTTTCATTTCCAATAACTAACTGGATAATTTCTTTTTTATCTCATCATACATTTTTCAGTCTCGTCACATTCTGCAGAGCTAGTTGGCATATAAATTTGTACTATTGTGGTGTCTGTGAGCTTTGTGTCTGTCTTGGCTACAATGAAGTGTTCACTATGCTGTTCATAGTAACTTAAGCGTGTTATAATTTTTTTATTCATTATTAACCCTACTCCTGCATTAACCCCATTTTATTTTGCATTTATGAAACTGTATTCACCTGACCTGAAGTCCTGTTTCTACTACCACTGGACTTCTTCACTATGTAACTTTAACCTATCCATATGTAACTTTAACCTATCCATTTCCCTTTTTAAATTTTCTAACCTGCCTGACTGATTAAGCAATCTGACATTCCACGCCAGTTTTGTCTCTCCCCATAATGACATCATCCTGAGAAGTCACCATGCGGAGATCCGAATGGAGGACTATTTTACCTCCAGAATATTTTACTCAAGAGAATGCCATCATCATTTAACCACACACTAGAGCTGCATACCCTCAAGAAAAATTACAGTTGTAGTTTCCCCTTGCTTTCAGCCATTCACAGTACTAACACAGAAAGGGCGTTTTGGTTGAAATGCTGCAAGGCCAGATCAATCAATCAGACTGTTGCCCCTGCAATTAGTGAAAACGCTGCTGCATCTCTTCGCGATATATTTGTCTGGCCTCTCAACAGATATCCTTCCATTGTGTCTGCACCTATAGCTAACAGCTAATGACAAATTAATTCAGTACATTTGTTTACTGATGGTCTGTGACCATCTTCAGTGCTATCAATAATAATCAAAATTATCATACAAAGGCAGGTAAACAGTCTAAACAGTGTTGTGAGCAGAAACTTCTTGAGTTAATGTATGGTATTGCAGTTTTGATAACCAACTTATTAATCCAGTTATTGTAGTAACAATTTTTGCAGAATCTGTAACAGGACAACTTGAACTATGTTCTTTGAGAACAGGGGCTGCAAAATATCTACAAGATAAATCCTGTGCTCATTCTTTATAATTAGAGATCAGGACTTCAATAACACTGTTGTGGGCATTGCATCAGTTGTGATGATGGTCACCAAGATCCCCTTTTGTTTCTTCAATACACTATTGTTTGTGGAGTAACCAAAAAGTAAAAAGAAGTAAGGAGTTACTTTCTTACATTTTAAAGGCTTGTCGACACATTGAAAAATAATGTAGGTATCAACTTTGATTAACAACATGGCATTTGTCTACATGAGCTACAAAGTATATATAAAAACAAAGATGAGGTGACTTACCGAACAAAAGCGCTGGCAGGTCGATAGACACACAAACAAACACAAACATACACACAAAAATCAAGCTTTCGCAACAAACTGTTGCCTCATCAGGAAAGAGGGAAGGAGAGGGGAAGACGAAAGGAAGTGGGTTTTAAGGGAGAGGGTAAGGAGTCATTCCAATCCCGGGAGCGGAAAGACTTACCTTAGGGGGAAAAAAGGACAGGTATACACTCGCACACACGCACATATCCATCCACACATACAGACACAAGCAGACATATTTAAAGACAAAACTCTTTGTCTTTAAATATGTCTGCTTGTGTCTGTATGTGTGGATGGATATGTGCGTGTGTGCGAGTGTATACCTGTCCTTTTTTCCCCCTAAGGTAAGTCTTTCCGCTCCTGGGATTGGAATGACTCCTTACCCTCTCCCTTAAAACCCACTTCCTTTCGTCTTCCCCTCGCCTTCCCTCTTTCCTGATGAGGCAACAGTTTGTTGCGAAAGCTTGAATTTTGTGTGTATGTTTGTGTTTGTTTGTGTGTCTATCGACCTGCCAGCGCTTTTGTTCGGTAAGTCACCTCATCTTTGTTTTTATATATAATTTTTCCCACGTGGAATGTTTCCTTCCATTATATTGAGCTACAAAGTATATTGAATACATTGGATTGTCTTTCAACATGAGTAGCAGAGGGAAATTGACAATAAAATAGAAGTAAATACCTGATGAGTGACTATCAGCTGCACTGTCCCCATACCTGTCAGTTTCAGAGAGT
Source organism: Schistocerca piceifrons (assembly GCF_021461385.2). NCBI lineage: Eukaryota > Metazoa > Arthropoda > Insecta > Orthoptera > Acrididae > Schistocerca > Schistocerca piceifrons. Next base: position 234,896,380 of record NC_060143.1, read on the forward strand.
TGTAGCTCAGAACCTATTAAGAGAAGAATTACATTTGTCTGATTTTTTTCCCTTCATACATATCAGTATTAGCATCTGTTAATGTACTCCAGTTGCCTCTGGAAATAACCTGATTAACCACCAACAGCATTATGTCTTTCTATGTTTACTGAAGCCAGTTAACTTCCCAGTGTATTTTGTTATGGTTATTTCATGATGTGTTTCACATATTCATGGACTTTATAACTCCACTCCTGGCAGATAATTATCAGATAACTGGTATATAATTTAAACCTCTTTCTGCCAGATAAGCTTAATATACTGTCAGAGAGCCCATTTTTACTGCTGAACGAACTGACATAGTACTTTGCAAGAATTTTTTTACAAAAATCTCTGAGTGTTTAGAATGTGAATGTCATACTTAGCTTTTGCTAAAGTTAATCTTCTACACTTCACTACTAAATTTAAATTACTGCCTACCATGAAGACATCAGAAATGGAGAATCCACACAAATTTGACAAATGTGTCATCCCCCAACACCTGCCTAGTAACTGCATCTAATATTTCATATATGAGCTAACATTGTTGGATGTTTGCATTCTACTAGGCAGATTTGTGTTTCTCTATTAGTGCATCAGGACCTACTGATACCACCTGCAACAAATTAATGATATTTGTGAAACTTATCAATAATTTCCAACACCTAGCCAAGTGGAGTACAGTACTTTCTACTTCCATGTAAAATCCAACAATTATTTCTACAAACTAGTCTCAACAAAATTACACATGGCAATAAATGTTATATAAAATAGAACACAGTACACAGTATTCAGTGCTCAGTAAATTTATTCTGACTTGTAGTTACAAATTAGATTATTTTAAAGGAATGTATTCTTTTTTCATTGTTGCTTGTATTTGAAATACACACTTGGTTAAATAATTTCCAAAAATTTCTTGATAACTTTTTCTATGCATCCATAGCATTTGAAATACCAGAATACGTTCAATTGCTAAAACAGAAGCAACCAGTGGAGGTTTGAAACACACACAAATGAAAAATTAATGTTAATTTTTGAGCTTATAGAACTTTATTTGTGATTCTTTGTTTGGAAAATGTTGAGGGACAAGGCAGAAACAGAACAAGACAAAATAAAAGTGAATAAGTGAAAGGGAGATCAAAAGTATATTTACTTATTTATTTATTAGGAGAGACCAGAACCAACATCTCCTTCCCTCACTCATGTGGACCTATTTTCTTTCAAATTAAATGGTAACAGCATTATAATTATAATGTAGTTGTGCAACTACATCATACACTTCATGACAAAGTATGGCAACAGTACAAAATCTGGAAGTGTTAATATGAAAAATTGCAAGCCATGAAATGAAAATAAAAATTTCTAGAAATTGGTTAAGTAGTGGTGTAACATAATATTCAGATCTTAATAGAGATCAGTGATCATATTGGCTACTTCTAGAGTTCGACTCTACCAAAACAATGCTTCGCTCGTTTTGGTACATTACATAACTGACATAGTAAATGATAGGATTACCGGTGGTATTGGCAGTGTTGGTAGGGAAAGAAAAATAAATGAATGTGTAAGAGAGAAACTGGTAGCTGATGACTTTTCTTTGTTTTTACTGTTTTTTGTTTTGCACATAGTTAGAACTGCACAGCATTCAGTGTTCATCCATTGTGGATTTTATATCATTACAGAACATAAATTGCATTTTATGTGTAATAATAATTAATTCATCATGTAACTTCTGCCCTTTTATGTATCCAAAGAAATTTCTTTTGATGTAAGTATCATTTACATGTACAAACATAAAAAATTATGTAATTGTTGTTGTCACTTTGTACTTGATAGAATGTCCTTCATTATGATCATAGGCAACTGTTTCCTGTTATTATTGATAAATGCAAAAGTTGTTTATGAATAAAAGAAACATGTTTTATATATGCTTGGCAAGGTATTGAAGTGTTGTTTAAAGTAATTTTTTAAGGAAATTGCATTCAGTGGCACTACATGATAAAGCTGTATTTTTTATTTTGATTATTATTATTATTTTTATGATGACATCCATCTGTTTCACACTGCAAATCAACAATTTTCGAATAAAACCTGAACACTGACAATTGCAGTTTTGCTATAGGCTGACATACAGTTTATTTTTAAGTAACAAACAGAAGAGTAACTATGCAGAACAAAAATTTTCTGCAGATTATGCGGCCATTTACATCCCCTCATTCAGTTTTTAAACACTTCACTTCACTGCTTCCAGTTTCTAGGGGAATCTAGTAAGACACTGAATGCATATATAAAGAAAGCAAATGATATGAGGTAAAGCCCAAAGGGTATGCAACACATCTAAGGTACAGGTAACAAGGATACAATCTTCACTGACCATGGCTACTAGGAAAACTAACATAATCTACACTTACTTACGATAGTCTATGGGAGTTTTACAACTCTAGTTTCTACTAATAGAGGCTAACTACGTCCAGTCTTTAGGACTATGTAAGTCCTAATAAGAAACTCAATATAATTAGACAGATCATATTCCCTACATGCTAATTATTCCACTTACTGAACCAGAGTCTAAGAACTTGTTCATTCACCCATTGGGTATTCTACAGGTAACCACTGAAAATTTTTACATCAATCAAAAATTATGTAAGATACATTTACGAAAATTATTGTAACTATTCAACTAACGTGTAATTTAACATAGACTTGATAACATTCCATATGTAATCCGAAATATATGCAAAATATCTGTACATTGTGCTATTACTAACAAAAAAAGTACTTTCTTCTTACAGAAATATGTTGATTGGTCCAAACCAATGCTGGCACAAGTTGGAAAACTTGGAAAACATTATGATCAATGGGTGCAATCTCCTGTAGATAGAGAGCTGAGATTATTTGAGTCTGATTTTCTGGAGAAACTGTCAGTAACATATTGGTATGTGATACCATTAGTATGGGTTCCTGTGACATCACTCTTCATTCTTAAAGGGATCTCTCATAACAACGAATTTTCTGCAGGTATACTGATTTTCGTAACTTTTCTTTAACAGTACGGTATTTATTGTTGCTTAAACATTCAACCTTTATCAGAAGTTTTAACTGAATGAATGGAACTTCTGATAAAAATGTAACCTCATTTGGAATGTTCATCATAAAAAAAACTGGCTACAGTTCACTTCTACCATGGAAAATTAACACTACTGTTAAGAGGGGACCAATTAGGACAGTTTTAATACAATATGTCAATACATCTAGACTGCTTTAAAACACCTTGCTTTTACTACACATGTTGATTACTTGTCTGATTATTTCCTAACCGGTGAGACACACATTTCTTCAACAATATGCTATTTACAAATACAGCCTTAGTCTACAACACATTCTGAAGTTTCTTTTTCTCATTTTCTAGTTTAATTTATTAGTCCTCTAGACCACACATGATACACAAAAGTACATTACGAAATATGACAATGTGTGGTATTCAATTTCAGAGTGCAAGAAAAAACAAAACTCCCAGGCAAATTAAAACTGTTGCCAGACTGGGACTCGAACCTTGGACCTCTGCCTTTTGCGGGCAAGTGCTCTACCAGCTAAGCTAACCAAGCATGTCTCACAACCCATCCTCACAGCTTTACTTCCACTAGCACCACATCTCCCTTCTTCCACCTGCCTGCAAAAATCAAAGGTCCCAGATGCATGTCCCAGTCCAGCACACAGTTTTAAGCTACCAGGATGTTTCACATCAGCACACATCTGCTAGAGAGAAAATTCATTCAGGAATGGAAGGGGAAAGCTTGTGCACCTGTTCAGTTCAGTGCGCACTGATTCATAAATACTGATTACCAAGCCATTAGGCACACTGCTTACAGAACAAATCACATAAAATTATTGTGTATTTTGAATCTATGTAATCTCCACATTTTCAAATATCCTTAACTGTCTGATCTTGTACATTAAACAATGGAAAATCCAGGATGGAAGGTTAACAGTATTATGAAAAGGATAGTTGCTACTCACCAACCTAAGCAGCCAGAGACTATGGGTGTGTGTGTGTGTGTGTGTGTGTGTGTGTGTGTGTGTGTGCATGTGATTTTTGCCTATTCCTGACAAAGGCCTTGTTGGCCGAAAGGCCACTTTGACAGTCTTTTTGTTGTGCCTATCTGTGACTCAGCATCTCCACTATTTTGTGAGTAGCATCTATCCTTTTCATAATATTGATCTTGTATATTTTATCATTAATTACCTAAATCTCTAAGAAGCATAAAAGCAGTCACTCATTTCACACTCCATGAGGATGAATCAAATAGGATGTAATCTTGATACGTTGCACAATAAAAGGTGTCCCCTGATCACATCTGATGAGGAGTTACTAAGTATAGACACACAAACTGTAGATCTCTTGTTATATAACTCTGTTTCTATCTTTCATCTCATTCTGTATCTCTAGACCCTTTCCATCCAATGCTCCACTCCTACCACAACAATCATCGTAAGGAATTACTAAACAAATTGCCTTTTAGTCAACAAGTAATACGCAAGACATTTTTCCTAGTTTTCATTTTCAAAAAGCAGAAATGTAACATGTCCTCAGTTGAAAAATTTCCTACATTACTGTTTGGAACATGAAAATAGCTCAGCCCTCAATAAAATAATGTGGTCAGAAATGTTTCAATGCTAGTTGACACTACAGTATACCTTTCTTCTCTCACAGATCCTACATTCCCTGCATGGGTGATTGGCAGCTTCCTGTTCGGAGTAGGACTATGGTCTCTCCTAGAGTATACTTTACATCGATGGGTATTCCACATGAAACCTCCAGCAGATTCTCCTGGTCTTATCACATTTCACTTTTTGATACATGGGTTACATCATAAGGTAAGTACCTTAACCATAATTTCTAAACATACCCTGAAGAATACAGCAATGTACATTACTTCTAAATGTTTTCACATTGTTCAAGATGAAATCATTAGACCAAATAAATGTTGGTGTTACAGACATAAAAGTTGTGATGAGAATTTTTCATTTCTTGTGGAAAGTAATGAAAATTCAAAATAAAAGTTCAGTTTATCTAAGACATATAAAAGTCTACTCTCAATAAAAAGTTTAAGTTATGCAACAACTTTAAAAAAGACTGCAAATATCAAGCTCCCTGAACTAGTGTTAGTTCCAGTCAGTTCTAAAACAGTGGTAGAAATTCAAAAGTAATAAAAGCCAGGCAGGCAGAACCCTTGACCCAAGTCAACAGAAATCAGAGAACAATGGAGTTTCCAGCATTATGTGTGTTGCCCACACAAGTAAACATTACATTTCCATTAGCTGGTGGTTTCTGTGTCTTTTTCACTAATAGTAGGAATGAATATTCCTTTGTTTGGAGGATGGAGAACGAATCTCAGCTTTAAAGGGACACAAATGTGAAACATTTAACAAGCACCATGTTGTTGGACCTGAGAAAATGATGATATGTTACATATAAGAGTAATGATTGCAACATGTGATTTTGTTTTAGCAGTGATAGATAATAGTTGTGGTTGTAAGTAAAAGCATTCTCCAGATGGTTCAGTATGAAATTTATCATCACAAAGACAAAGTAACTTTTTCAGTTTACATTGCAAGCGAAAGAAATCATAAGCCCTCCACTGGGGTAGAACTGTTAGATTTAAAAGTATGGTTATCACAAATTCCTTTTGAAAATAAAGGATTAGTAAGCATGAGAGAGCACCTTTGAAGACAGGTTCTTAAGGCAACACTATTGCTAGCTCCTACTGTGCTGTGCAACCTCAGATATGATAGTTGGGATCAGCGACAAAAGAACTGGGTTGATCTTTTTAAAGAAACATTTAACCTATTGCTGTAACCTCTAATTAGCTGTCTGGAACATCATTTATCAGAAACTGAATAACATAACTGCAGAATTTCATATAGGGTAGAAGTTTCCTTATCTTTTATATTTTGCAGCTCTTGCTGATCCTTTCCTTTGGCTGCTTTGTCATCCTTTTTATGTCAAAAGGAGATTTCACCTAAGAAAACTGTAAAACACAAGGGTACCAGATGGCTGGCCAGCACCGACTTCCAGAATGAAATTCAAGTACTACTAATACAGTTTCTCATATGCTTTAAAGTTCGTATTCCATTTCCTCCCCATTTCTTTTTTTCCCCTTTTTTTCTCTCTCTTTACCTTATTTTTACATTTTTGTCTTCATATTTCCCTCTGTCTCCCTCTTTTTGTTTCTTTCTCTCATCTCTTTCTTATTTCCTTCAAGTTCTTAAAAGTAGTTATTCATTCCATGTCTCCTTTTATCTTCCTCTCAAGCCATCTTCCTCTGGATCAAAGATGGCGAACTGATTGAAAATGTACCATCTTTGTACTTGCAAATTCTGATGCCTCCTCCTTAATCTTTTGTCACCCTCACCCTCACAACAGGTAGATTACTGTCGACGTAAGATCTGAGTGATGTGCCCTCCTTCCTCAACATAACCCTCTTCCTTCCACTGTGAAAAAAAAAGTCAGGAACAGATTTTTTCTACTTTTAGTAGCACTTAATTGTGAATTGTAACCATGTAGATGTATCAGCAGTGCTGAATTTCTTCTTCTGAAGGTAAGCATGGGCTAGCAGGCTAGTATCAGCATGGGAGGCTCATTAGAAACCAAATTCCCACCCTGCACTGCCATCTAAACAAAGCTATCAATTCAGCATCAGTCTGCAAAAAGGTGGGTCATATAATGGACACCCACTAGTAGCAAGTGCACCCAGAACCATGAGAGCATGCGGAAAAGTAATGCTAACAAATTTTTGTGTGACAACTCTTAAAGCTTCCCAAACAAAACAAATTTTATGAACGTACTACATCTTTATTCTTCCTGTCAACATATTTCTTTCTCAACATAGTCATCCACGCAACAAGCACATTTCTCCCAAGGAAAGACCAGTTTCTTGATACCATCACTGTAGAATGTTTGACTTTGTTCATAGAGCCACAACCTCACCTCTGCTAGCACCACTCCATCACTATCAAACTGAAGTTCTTGAAGGTGTGCTTTAAATTTTGGAAACAGATGTAACTTGGACTGGGCCAAGTCGGGACTGTATGAAGTATGATCAATTACAGTGAATCTGAAGTGGCAGACTGTTGCAGATCTCACCGCTCTCATGTGTGTTCTGACTTTGTCATGCAGAAGGAGAGGGCAATCTATGTGTGAATGAACTCTTCAAATTCGAAACACTGTTACAGTACACTGTTTCTCATGCACCGACATCATTGCTTTATACGCCACCATGTTACATGCTACAATTTGGAGCCCTCTGGCAGCAGAGGCTTGCAGCTGCAATTATGGAGGCGTGAAGAATACAGATGTAGAATGCTAATAATGTTTGTTTTAGTTAAAAAGTTTTAACAATTTTCACATAAAAAATTTGGAGGCATCGCTTTTCAGAGTGCTAGCTTTTAGCAAACAGAGGTGAAACAAATTTGAAAAAATCAACTGAGTTTTTCAAAAATGACCTAGACATTGAGAGACTGCGCTTACACTTGAATAATATGTTAACCGATATCGCAAATGAAAAACAAGTGGTCTAGCTTTTAGCAAATAGAGGTGAAACAAATTTGAAAAAAGTCAACTGAGTTTTTCAAAAATGACCTAGACATTGAGAGACTGCCCTTACACTTGAATAATATGTTAGCCGATATTGCAAATAAAAAACAAGTGGTCTTAAAAAACATGCATGATGTAAGAAAGTACATTACACAAGAGCTTGCAGTTGGAGAAATGTTATGTGAAGTAGTGATGTGCATTAAGCTTCTCCAAGTAGTTCCAATCACGACAGCAACAGCAGAATGGTCATTTAGCGTCCTTAGACGTCTGAAGTCATATCTCTGATCAACAATGGGACAAAAGCGATTGAACAACTTGGCTGTTGTTCATGCTCACCAAGATGTTTAGGATGAATTGGATATCTGACCAATCATCAACGATTTCATATTCAGTCAACCAGTCAGATGGTCGAAATTTGAACCTTTCTAAAGACACTCTAGCCCTAATAATGGCATTTAGAGCAATATTAAAAATCTTTATAAAATAGAAAATTAAATACATACATAATGTTAAATTTTCAGTTTCAGAATATTAGTACTAGTTTAGTACTGTATTACTATAGTACTGTATTAGTTATTTTCAAATACTTAAATATTTTTAGGGTGTAAGACCCAACTAAAACCCGCTACTTACATACTTTTCGATTGAAAGTATTAGGCATACTGTATTAACTTTATTAACTGTATTAAAGCATTAACTTTGAAATATTGTTTTTATTTAATGAACCCTGAGCCTTATTCAAAGTATGCTTAAATTAGCTACTTCACTTATTAATCCAAGTGTTATTACTGTGTGACAGCAGTATTTCATGTTTTATTCTTTTAATTATAGTTTAGGATTTATTTAAATATAATTTCAGTCTTTTCAGAGATACATATTCACTGCTCCGTAATAGTCTATAAGCATGATTATTACTGTACATTAAATTAGCTTTTTACAAAAATACCGTGTGTGTTTATGTTTCGTTTCTTTTTTTCAAAGCCAAAAAATGTGTCAAGCTTGTCGAGTTTCCCAGAGTTAAAGTTATCGAGATGCCAGTTTTTGAGGTTCTAATGTTGATCATATGACTATAAAATGCTTAAAAAAACTTTAAAACCACTATTTTTCATCTAAAATTTAGAAAATTTCCCGGGACAAGATCCCCAGTATGCCCCCCCCCCCAATATTTTTTATAAGTTGGCACCCCTGGCCCTCTGAAGTAAGAAAGGTATGACAAAGCTGTCCTCAAGGCTCGCTCGAACACCGCTTTGCATTACTGTGTGTGGTAGTTTTGGATATGGTATGCCCTCTGCCCTTAGAACTGACTTACCCAGACAGCTGGCTTACCCAGACACTTACGGACAGGACAGCTCTACATAGTAAGGTTTGATAAAGCTGTCCTCAAGGTTGGTTTGAACACCGCTTTGCAATTACTACGTGTGGTAGTTTTGGATATGGTATGCCCTTAACTTCCTCTGCCCTTAGAACTGGCTTACCCGGAATGTAAAGTCTAACAGTCCACCTAAAGCTGTCCTTGTTGTCCAAAACAAAATTAGCAAGCTACTTTTTCAAATAACGGGATCCTCTTTATTCAGTTTTTCTACGCACAATACAATCATTTAAAAAAGAATTAATGTCTAAATTATTGTTTAATATCTTGTGGTTTCTGTTTTATAACATGCACAGAAATACAAGAAGCAAAGCCATTTGTTGGGGCCAAATTTCAAAGTTGTTTCCAAACACAAATATTCTAAGCTCCTTCCAATTTACAAGAGTTAGATTCTTGTATGACCTGTCCTTCTGCACACAGCATGTTCTGCCCATTCTGTATCCATTACTCTGATTGAATGGTTCTCATATAGTGCATTACTTTTGTAATTTGTAGTTATACCATGCCTCTAACACCACTTACTCATTCTAAACTCCAGCTAATTTTTAAGTCAATGCATTTTTTATGATAAATGTATCCTGATAAACTTAAATGCTCACGATTTTAAAATTGCTTACAGGTACCATTTGACCCAGGCAGACTGGTTTTCCCTCCAGTGCCTGCTGCCATCATAACAAGTATAGTATATTTAATCTACATCATACTTTTCCCTGCTTCACTGGCCGACTTCATTTGTGCTGGATCCATAGCAGGTATGTCTTATCTGCCAGCATTAGAGCTACTTTTCTTAGGTATAGGAATTAGTAAACATTTTATAAATTTTTACCTTCATTTCACTAAGTCTAGATATTTGTAACAATTTTATGCCTTTGCTGCTGAGATATAGATCACAGATCTTACAATTGTTACAACAGAATTGAAGATTTCTGGAGATATTAGCTATGCTATGTGTTTCTTGAAATGTCCATAACACGTGTGAAAGCTTTTCAACCTTTCCAATGAGTGCAGTCATCCATCATTGAACTTTTACAAATTAATAGATATATCTGGGAGCTAAAAGTATTGTCAGCTGATGCCAATATTTTCTACTGGCCAACACATTCATTTTACAAAAGATAATGCTCTACACTTCCTATATCCATTTACACCTTAGATAAGACATTATTTCAGGTTTTGTTCATAAAAGTTTGCTATTACTATCTCGTGTTACCCACCTGAATCTTTGAACTAAAACATCATCATTTTAATTTTTCAGGATATATATCATATGACCTCATACATTATTATCTTCACCATGGATCGCCTAACCCAGATTCATACCTATATGAAATGAAAAGGTACCACAACCAACATCACTTCACCGAACATGACAACGGTAAGTATATAACTGACTGTCATAAGCAAATCATGGTCCAATTTATTAAGGAAAGTACAAAGGTATGAAGGCAAGAATACACATATAAACATCACTAACTTAGCTATTGTTTGAATGTAACAGAGGGCATAAAGTTCAATGCATAGCCGTTAATAGTTCATGGTACTGCAGCTGTTGAAATCAGAAAATAACACTATCCGAGACTGTTTCAATGCCTAATAAAAACAAATTAATTTAACACAAATTAAAACTGACACAGAAAAACTTGAAACATTCAATAATTTGGTCATGCATATATGGTTTACCTTTGTACCTACAATACTTGTAAAGTGCTATTTGATATTGCTCAATGAGAAGGATAGATCAGTGCCATCTATGAGTAATGGGAAATCTAAGATCTCTACACCAATCTGATTCAAGTACTATTGTTGGTTGATTGTATGCAGTGAACTCAATATGAAAGGTATTAGCGCAAAGTTTATGCAAGAGCTGACAGATCACAAACAGGAAAAGTTTTAATGTGGATTTCCACAAGCAATTGCTTGGTTTAGATATTACTTTTCTTCAAAACTAAGCAGAATTCACTCTCAATTGAGGAATGTCTTCTATCTTGTACCAACAAAGCTTAATTATACAAACTCTTTCTACAATAATAATACAGTTACTGTGAAAATGAGGTTAAACTGGTAAGAAGTCAATCATACCAAGACAGAAAGTGAATAATACAAGGGGGAGGATATAGGTTGGATTGGAACTTTGTGATTGTAAGGCACACAGTACTCAGACTGTGAAATGCTTTATGATATGGAAAGCAAGGTGCAATGGAAAGAAATATATTGATACATTTATCCGGATATGTTCCATTAGTAGCACAAACACTGAGAATAGTGTCTGCAGGTCCCAGGGAATCAATCTGAAGCTGATAGTCATAAATGATGGCAATGTATATTTAATGTTTTTTGCTGCATATGCAGGTTTGAGCCACTCGTTTCCTCTTCCCCTCTGTTTTCATTCCCTTCTTCTGTTTGTCTTAATACTGAAGCTTAGCACCGAATTCTGTGCTCATACCACAAAACTCTCTTTCACTCACGTCAATATACAGGAAGAAGTGATCATCAAGACTATTCTGAGAGAAAAGCTTTTCATACAAGAATTATCTTCTGTAAACAGCTTGCAGCACAAAGCTGTTTGGAACTATCAGGACCAGGAACATTACAAGTAATGTTAAATAAATAGACAGTTATTTGTTGTTTTTTCCTCTACAATCATGCCCAAATACGCCACCATGAACTTAATGCATCTCCCATCTCATGTAGATGGATGTGTTGTTAATCAGAGCTAGTGACTACACACTGATAGCAGAGAATATGATTATTAATATGGTTTTTTTCTCTCAATAGTCTATGCTATCACTTACATAAATTAAGTCTGTTTCCTCCTGGAACACACTGTATGGATACCAGACATCATTTGATTACAACCAAAAAATGTCTGTCTTTCTCCCCCCCCCCCTCATGTCACCCTCTCACAATCCTCTCAAACATAACAACAGATTCCTTACTTCTAAAAGTTAATTCATTTCAATCATGGAGATCTGGATCACTCTGATGGTCCCAAGACGGACTCCTCTCAGGCTACTCTTTTTGGAAAAAGTCTGCTAAAGCCATGTAGGATTGTATGAGGACTGGGGCAGTGTTGCCAAGTTGGGCTTGGCCAGGGACACTCTCACAAGCAGAGAAGGGTGGATGGGAGCACTGTCATGGCACTATTGTCAGTTATCAGTGATCTCATATTGCATTCAGATGATCCTTTTTCTCAATCTCTCGAGCACATTGACAGTGTTGACTATCTGCCCTTAGGCTACACATTCTTTGTAAACTTCACATTTGTTACTGAAAAAGTCTCTAACACCCATACTTCACTGCCTGTAATGACACTGTACAAAAATTAAACACACTAAAACAGTTCACTCACAGTCATTCATTATTCATCAGTTATTCTTGTGGTTGTCATCCACATACTCATTTGATGGTTGGTGTTGAAAAGATCCTGAACTTGACACAGATCTGTGTCAATTTTTCACTGATGGCTGTCCACAGTGAGGACCGTCATTCATCTCTTCTTGGCACCCCTTCAACTACTTCAACCATTTTGAAACTAGAGAACATGGCAAAAGCAGAGTCCTCTCAGACTTTCGGATTCATTAGGAAGGTGCTGACAAGACTTTTCTTGAGGTTAGGACAAACTTTGTTGACTTCATCAAGTGTTACGAAATTGCGCTATCAGGAGGTTCCATGAAACACCAATACTGAGGCTCCCGAGCTCAAGGCAGACTAAACTGATGACATTACTTTCCAGATTGCACATTGTATATAAGTGTATATTATCACAATTCTGAATTATGTATGTTATAGTAAACATGAATCAAATTTTTTGTCAACATGTATTTAGGTGTGCTCATCACTGGTTATATGAGGAGTTTTCATATCTTTGGCTTTAATTTTCCTATACACACCATTAACTTGGATAAAAACATAATTGAAGAAAGGAGTATCAAATTAATCATGACTACTACTAAACTAGTGCTAAAAACATCTATGGAAACATACTTAGAAGTGTTTGTTTCTTTTCTGAAAATATGTCACCCTCATTTTTAATAACATCTCGTTTTCAGGGTTTGGTATCTCCAGCAAGTTTTGGGACTACATCTTTGGAACAAGAATACTGCTGCGAAAACTGAAATGGGTATTGCGATGGTGATGTTGAACAGTTTCCAGTTCCAATGTGTCATATATTTATTTCATTCATGTATATGTGTGCAAAGACCACAGCAATTCAGTGTTCAAGAAACTTGTAATTTATTTCTATATCTGAGATCAACGTTGTTTATAAGTCCACTGTGTGGGCTAAAGAGTTTACTTTGTGCAAAACCGAAAGACAAGGCACTGTCTTGTATGAAAGGTCTGGGTATGGATGTCAGTTCAGGTATGACCATGTCCACAAGGAGGAGGAACACCACTCTGGCCAAGCATAACTAAAACTGGCATGTCTAAAAGACATTCATTTTTGCTTAATGACTTTTTTACATTAAAGTGTTTTTGTTTCCTTTTTTAACTTACAAAGTGTCTTGCCTGTAAAACATGCAAGTTTATTTTCACCAAGTATATGGGATTCCACCACAGGCTGACAGACAACACAGCTGAATAATGTGATCAATCTTTTGTTTTAAACTGAAGAGTTTTATCAAATTTTTCTAATTAAAATTAAACAATGTATGAATTTTTAATGATTCGATTATTTTGTTTTGCACCTGATTTCTAAAATTTGAGATACAAGCAAAGGACACTACTCTGAATTTCATACTGCTATGAACATTTATAAAAGTGGTAGCCAAGAGAATACTTGGAAACAACTAACCTTTTAGTGTTCTAAGATTTGTATTGAGCCATATCATTTTCAATATGAAATTTTGTTTATAATCACTAAATTAAAATTTTGTAAATTTCTGTAAATTAAATTCTTGCTGGTTAAGAACAGATCCATATATAAATATGGCAATATGATGGGAAAAAAAGAAAAGAAACACACGGCAATATGTTACTAAAACAAACAAGACAATATGCTTTTCTACAACAATACGTTCAAAGACAGAACTTATCTCTTAAAGAAATGTGAAATTCAGCTTTTACAGCAACCCCATGTGTGGTATATGTAACAGAACAGTGGCAGTTCTCCCAACATTAACAGGTCAAAGTGTTCCAGAAGAAAGTGTCATTCAAGTTCCATACTTTCAGTGTGAAAATGTGGTGCCTATTTCTGAATTGTGATCAATCATTTTATTTATAAAAATATTTTCCTGTGTTGTTATTTTCACAAAACCTCACTTGACATAATTATAACCAAAAGCACAGCACAGAATGTGCCAAGAAATAACAAGGAATATGGAATATTATCACAGGTAAATAACACTGCAACAAATACTGTATCACATACATTAATTGCACATTATATTTCCCCAGTTTAAAACAGAAATCACCAAAAAAAACTTACTCTTGTCTCATTTTATAGCATTTGCCATAAGAATGCAGCCTGCTTTACCTGTACTGGAACACTGGGGTTAGATTGTACAGTTGACTTGTACACAATACTGCAAATTCTGGCTGTCAAGATAGTGGCCAATAGTTTTTAAATGTTTTTCTAAAACTAAGACGCTGAGTTTAACTCAAGAAGTCTTCACAATTTATCATTTTTTAAATGTGTTGACAAAAATACATTAATATTACACTTACCACAAATAAATAATTTTTTTCTGCAAAAAAAATGTAAGATTCTCTAGCACAATATTTTAGACACTTCACTAGCACAATATTTTACACACTAGAAACTTCAGACAAAAACAGAAATAGTTGAACAGAACATATTATTTTTGTACAGAAATGGTATTACATTCAATTTCCAACAAAAATGAGAAGGCAAGAACAAATACTGTCTCCTTGTGATAAGAGTCACAAGTAATGAACACATCAGGGTGTGTATGGGCTAACTTAGGAGGGGAGATTATACAATTCAAACCAAAACACTCATTGCTTACATTTTAGAAAGAAACAATAATTTGAAAAAGGAAAGGATGAAAATGTTAATTGCAACATATAAGTTACCTCAAATTAATTATCTCAAACAAGAAACAAAACACATTGCCTTTAATTTTTAAGCTGAGTATCTACAGGTTGAATCTTGTCAGTCTTATCACTATGCAACTTCTCTGCTCAGATCAAACCATCTCTAGCAAGTCACATGTTTTCACAAACACGTAAATGCCTAATGTTCTTATTCCTGATGTTCTGTCCTGTCCTGTAACACCCTATACCAATACTCCTTTGTTAACAACATTTGCTGAGTTTTTGGAAAACTTCAAGAGCCATGTGTTAACCATCACTTCTGTAAAGTTCAATAGGATCCAACATGAACTCTTTTTACTTCAACATCTGATATTCACATTTTTTGGAGATTTAGTGTTGTTTTATGAAGGGTTTCATCTCGTATAATAATGTAAGTAATGTCAACTGTATAAATAAGAAAATCATCCCAGAAACATGAGAGAAAAAACATGGATACAGTTGTGTGTGGGTGTAGATTAATCAAAAGATAAGCCGAGTTAGAGTGAAGCTGGAGGATGGAAAGCATGTAGACAGGGGTGGAGGTAGATGTGCAAGTGGAGGTGCATGAAGATGGGTTAGCCAAGTTGATGTCAGGGTGCTAGCACAATCAAAGGATGTGTTACAAGGACACATCTCATCTATAGAATACAAAGAAGTTGGTGTTGATGGGAATCCAAATGCCACAGGTCATTAGAAAACAACTATAGTCACACACTTTGTGCTCTGCCACTAGTTGGTCAACTTTAGTCTTTGTGGTTGTCATTCATTTGTGTGGGCACTTAATGCCAAGATGCACTTAATGCCAAGACAACAGACTGTGTTAACATTAAAGCAGAGTTGATATATGACATGACTGCTTTCACAAGTGGCCCTGCACTTGATGGGACAGGGACTGGAATATACTGAGCTAAGCTATATCAGGGACATAGAACAGGTTTTGGATTTGGGTCTTTTATCAGGATACAACCCATGTGACAAGGGGTTGGTGCAGGTGTAGCCTACAGATGGATCAGAATGTTTCACAGACTGGGAGAGTGGCAAAGTTGTTCCACTCTGGAATGATATGGGTAACAATGAGGGTGATCCTTAGTAGATCATTTGTGGAGGTGGTAAGAGAATTAGCACCAGGTGTGTATATATAGCATGGGAAATGTTTTGTGAACTAGGTTTGGAGGGTAGCACCTATCTGTAAATATCGTCAGCACACTGGAAAATGGATTTATTGTAACTGCACATGCACAATCTACAGGTGGCTTGACTGTAAGGTGGGTGATTATTCTCCTCAAAGGAGAAGGAGTTATGGAATTATGTGTAAGGACATAGTTTGACATGTCAATGAGAAATGAAATGGCCATTTGGGGTTGGCAAAATGTTGGGCAATGTAATGTTCGATAGGGGCAAGGTTGTGGAATTGGAGTACGTTACCATATAGTGAGGTAGTGTCTACAGTGACACGCAAGGACGCATTTGGTAATGAGGTAGGACAGTGGACAGGAAATGAAGGAAGTGGTTTCTATCCACAATTCAGGAAGAAGTTAAGTAGCAGGCAATAAGTTGGAGATGTTGGTCAACTTGGGCAGAGATTCTTTCCATGGGAGTACAGGAATAAGTTACAATGGGAGTCCAAGAGAGCCAGGATTTAGGATAGGGAAGGAAATGGATTCAAGGAATGACTATAGTTCCTAATTGATAATTTAACAACAGAGTTGTGGGTTTTTGGGTTCTGCGCTTTGTGGGTTGATGCGAGAGAGTTTCAGGGAATGTGACAAATGGAAGAGGTGATCAAGGGTCTGGGCACCAGGGGGGTTATTGTGGAGGGGAGGGGACTTGGTCCCCAGGGGTTGGATACGTTGTCTTGAGCAGTGGTATTCTGTGGCAAGTGTAGAAACACAATAAATTGGATAACTACTTTGAGATGATATTTGCAATGTTGTTCTAATTATTGGAAAGCAAAAAACTAACTAATTGGAATATGGGATGTAGGAAATTGGGTTGCAAAATACGAGAATCTTAAAGGGACGCCTGTGCCATGGAAATCTGATTCTGTAGTACTGCATTTCTAAGGAGTACAGAATGGCAGAGTCTGAAGATTTAGGGGGTGGGATCCAGAAAATGGAATTTTTATAGTTGGTCATTAAGGAATTCCACAGCTGGGGCAGCATTAAAGAAAAATGATGTGGAAATAGGTCTTTGCTGGCTAGGGATAGAAAGGCTTTTCTGAAATGATACAAGTAGAAGGGGGCAGGAATCCATTATGAATGAGTGGCAAATATAAGGAGAGATAAGGAATGTAAGTTATGTTGGAGTATGATCCTTGCGAGTAAATACTGAAAGGAATTACTGGTAATACACTAATAGTAGAGTCATAGGAAGAAGGTGCCTGGCAGCTGATGGAGCTGTTGCCAGCTTTCAACTGTGAAATGCAAATGGCTGTTGGCAAAACACTAAAATCTTCAACACAATAATGACACACTGAGGCACTACCAAACAAAATCACATTGCATGACTGTTTGAGGCTGAAATGCAAAGCAGCCACAGGAGTCCCACCACAACTATCAGATATCTTCTTTCACCAACTCCAAAGAGGTACACACTAAAAGGAAAAACATGAAATAAACATGGGAAATAGGTGAACCAAACAGTGAGATCACAATAAAAACGTCTGTTGGAAAACATTTGGTGACTTTCCAGTATCATGTAAGTACTTGTGCCTGCAAATGAAAAACGAATTGACAGACACAGGTTTTTTTTTCCAACATCTTGTTGTTTCTGATTATTATATTTGTGTCTTGCAGACTACAGTAGATCCTAGTTGGTATTCACATAAACTGACAGAAATTAGTGGATTCTCAGTGGAACTAGTGAAATTATTCACAAAGAAACACATTGCACCAAAAACACATCTTCCAAGTTTGGAAAAATCAATTAGGACTATCAAGAACATCAAGACAATCCTGTTGCGTGAAAACTGCAACACACATAACTGTAAAGCTCATAATACTTGCTTGTGTAGAATATTTAAGTGATATTTTGCTGCAAAATTTTCAGTCATAGACAGCAGAAAACTCACTTAAGCAAACTATAAAATTATGAGACAGGATTCCTGGTCAGTACTTACCTTCAGAAGGCAAAATTTTCAGTACTGCCAATAGACACACAATAAAGTACAAGAAACTATTTTCGATTTCAAAACTATTCCTTCCTTTCTCAGTGAGACAAGTTTGGTGTAGGTTGAAAAGAAAGGGTAGGTCACTCAGACACAGGGATGAGAGTCAGAGCATATTGTTCTGAATAGATTTTATGTAAAGTAAATTGGAACAGAACAGCAGGATTATTGTTCATTACAAAATAACAGCCTCAATACTCATTATTTATAATAACTATTAACAATCATACAGTGAATATGGAATGAAGACCCAACCAATAACAAGAAGCACAAAAGCAGAACAGATGAATGTTTTAGTTTTATTACACAATTTTTTTCACAAGATAAAAAAACAAAACAATATCACCCAGTTACACTCTTTGCCAATACTGTAAATCTCATGCTTATCCCTCCATTCTCCCTTCTGTTGAAAATGAGCTAGCCTTCTAGATCTGCAACATTTGCAAAAAACATTTGGTGGGCTAATACCACATTTTTAAATGATAGGTCTGAGAGTCGCTCTCTATTAGCTAGACAAAATACACATCCCTTAGTCAACTGCTGTACTGGCTCCAGCAGAAAAAAGCAAGCTGGTAGTAAATGCTGTATAAATTGATCCAGTTCTTAGGATAATTACACCAATGTAACAGTGCTGTTAATTTGTGTCAGGCCTTCCAATACTTTTCCTAACCATGCTCAACTGTGGGAAAGAGCTTTTATTTGGTGGTGGGTTGAGTCTTGATGTAAGGTACACGAAAGGTTCAAACAGAGTGCTCCTATCCATGGCATTCACTTCAAAATGCTTTATTTTCTCCCTTGCAGCCCAGTGAGCTGCCTTACTGGCAGTATTCTCTAGATTGCCAACTTCTGACTGTTTAATTCTATTTCCAATAACTACTAGCACCATCTGAAAGAAAAGAGAAGCACATTAACTGCAATGTGCAAACTTCATACAAGCATGTGTATACGTATTTGACAACAAACTAGTATTAACTGAGAAGGGAGGGGGGGAGGGGGGGGGGAATGAGGGTTTGGAGATTGATGAGTAGGCAATAAGATGCTTAAAATTGACATGTATATTCACTCCCATCAAGAATACTCCTCCCAGGCTATATGGATTGCCTAAAATTCATAAGCATAACACGTCACTTCCCTCAGTTGTGAGCAACACTGTGGTGTCAACATACAACTTGGTAAATCATCTGGCAGTGCAAATGAGACCTTTAGTAGGAAAATGTGGGCACCACATATGTAATTCAGAAGACATTCTTCACAGGTTCTAGTACCTCTAAGAGGCTCCCTAAGCCTCATCGGAGAAAAATTCAGACCAACAGTAACCAAAGTTTTTGGATTAGTACTTACGTCAACATACTTTCTGTTCAAAGGGAACTACTACGAAAAACAGATGGAGTAGTGATGGGCTGTCCGCTATCACCAGTAGCTCTCTTGCTTTTTTTGATATGTAGATAATACATTCATAATCTGGCCGCACGGACGACAACACCTCCAAGACTTTCTGCAGCATCTGAACTCACTGCACCAGAATATCAAGTTCACGATGGAGGTAGAACAAAACAACCAGATTCCATTTCTAGATGTGCTCGTCAAGCAAAGACCAGATGGCACACAAGGACAAAGCATCTGCCGTAAGTCGACACATACAGATTTGTACCTGCATGCCTCCAGCTGTCACGCTTCTTCACAGCTTGAGTGTGTTCTGAGCACACTGATGCATGTAGCAAGCGAAATCTCGAACTGTGACAGCCTAGCAGCTGAATTGCAGCACTTGCAGGCCATGTTCTGCACAAACGGTTACAACAACTGGCTGATAAAACGCACCTTAAGACCAAAGAAGCCGAAACCGCAGCCTTCTGAGGATGAAGGCAAACCAGTTGAGACAGCGATCATACCATATGTCGGGAACACATTGGCAAAGATCGGCAGAATACTCAGAAAATATAAATGTCAAGTGCATGTTTCGCCCTCAATCCAAAACAAAAACATTATTACGATCAGTCAAGGACGACTTAGGACTCCGGAAACCGAGAGTTTACAGCATCCCTTGCCAGTGCGGGGAAATGTAAATAGGCCAGACCATCCGGATGGTACAGGAGAGATCTAGTGAACATAAAACGCCACATAGGCAATGCACAGCCGACCAAGTCTGCCGTGGCAGAGCACTGCATCTCACATGGACATGACATGAACTACGATGGCACAAAGGTGTTCTAGCAATTGAACACCTTCTGGGACTGTATCCTCAAAGAGGCAGTGGAGATCTGGCTGCATGACAAACTAATAAATAAAGACAGTGGTTTCCAGTTAAACAAAGCCTGGGATCCAGCTATGAGTATGATTAAAACACAACGACAGTCTACACATAAATCCGCTCCTGTCAGGACACCTGAAGAAGAAGAAGAAGAAGAAGAAGAAAAAGAAGAAGAAGCATTGTCACCACGGTGGCAGAGTTCCACATGCGGTCGTAGCCGCGGAAGGACTGCGGCCCATGATCTGTTGCGGGGTGCCGTGCTTCCCCCACCACCCAGCACCGCCCTTCCCCCACCACCAGCCGCAGACCGCTCGGAAGTGGGCTGCGGGGAGGGGTGGAGATTATATAAAGTCGGCATCCATCAGAGATCAATCAGACACCAAGAACGCCTGAAGATGGAAAGAAATTGGCTTGCCAAAATATCGCGCCTTTTGGACAATGCTACCCGGCTGAATACCTGAGAAATTTTGAAGATTTCTGTATGCCGGGAAAACCTAAGATCAAACAACTGCCACATTCTTTTTCTGTAGACATGTATCAAACAGGAGACGGGTTTAGGCGTATAATGATTGTCTCTAAGCTCTGTCAGCCATTTGCTGCAAACCTTTTCCATAAATTTAAAGGAACAACAGTGAAATAATGTAAAATTACCATCAACATTGACTTCACCAAATTCACATTATGTAACATTTTACCTATCAAACATATCATACAAACCAACACACCATCTGGAGCAAATGCACTAAACATCATTAACAAAAGGCACTCAAGTCATAGATGACATGCTGTATGAGGAACACATTGTCGGTTATCAGACTAGAAACATGTAAGAAATACATAAAGGAAGAGGTACTGAAATGAACATAAAGCAAAAACAGTTTAAAATTAACATATCTCTCAATATCTAGCAATCTACACTTTGTGTTTTTTAAAATAAAATATGAAATAAATAAAATTCTGAAAACTGTGTCATTGTTTAAGCTATCTTGAGGAGAATGAAGTATCTGCACCACAGTTAACCCACAAATCCTATATTGTCTTACTGCAGGCACAGATCACTCACTTATCTAGCAGTCTCAGGCTACAGTGTGAACTCTGCAGAGCAGATTTTAGTGTTTTTTTATTCTCCTCTTGTTTTGCTTATATTACAACCTAATTAGCACCACAGCTAGGCAGCTATTGAGTGAACCAGGTGCAACGGGTAGCAAATAGTAGCACATGTCGACACGAATGATGCCTGCCACTTGGTTTCTAAGGCCTTCCTCAGCTCCTTTCAGTGGGCTAAAGATATGGTGAAGGCAAGTAGCATCACACGCAGGGTGCAGACTAAGCTGACTATCTGTAGAATTGTACCCATGATAGATCGTGGTCCTCTTGTTTGGAGAACCCCTCCCCCACTTGGGATCAGAGATGAATTGTCTGCCAAAATCGAAGTTACAACGGCCACAATGTTCTCAGAGAAACATCATTCTCATAGATCAGATAGAAAAGGTTAATATGATATTAGTAAACCGCAGGAGCATCCAAGGTCCAAGAATTAGTATCACCGAAGGTTATAATTCCCGGATTGTATTAGGAACAGCAATGAAATCATAAGTTCAGATTGGAATATTTATCATGAGGGTAAAACTAAAAGTAAACTCCGCCCGAACAGGCCATGAAGGCCCAACGGTACCAACCAACCATCATGTCATCCTCACCCCACAAATATCACAGGATGCGGATATGGAGGGGCATGTGGTCAGCACACTGCTCTCCTGGCCGTATGTCAGTTTTCGAGACTGGAGCCGCTACTTCTCAATCAAGTAGCTCCTCAGTTTGCCTCACATGGGCTGAGTGCACCCTGCTTACCAACAACACTTGGCAGACTGGATGGTCACCCATCTAAGTGCTAGCCCAGCCCAACAGTGCTTAACTTCCTGAGGCAAGGTCGTTGGCATCATAAGGGTAGGTTAGCAAAAATATTAAAGAACTCAAAAATATGTAGCGAGGTTATCATGGATTCCAAATGTGAATTAATCTAGGCGAAGTTAAGCATCAAAGGTCAGTCAAAAATCGTAACTGGATGCTTTTATGGGCCACATGGGTCAAAGGCTATAGTGCCTCAGAGAGAACTTTCAGAATATTGTTAATAATTTTCCTGATCATACTGTTGTAATGGCAGGGGAGGGTGTAGGGGTTACTTCAACTTGTCACAAATAGACTGGGAGAGTCATGCTATCAAAACTGGTGCCAGTGACAGGGATACGTTTGACAGTACTCTAAATGTCTTGTCCAAAAATTACTCCAAACAGATAGTCAGAGAACCAATCATGAAGGTAACGTCTTGGACCTCCCAGCAAAAAACAGAGCAGATCTTATCAAATCAGTTACCACAGAGGAAGCTATTGGTGGTGATAAGGCTGTGAAAGCAACTATGACTACAGGTTTTGCAAGGAATGTTAAGAAAGGTACGAAGTTGTTTTTGCTTAGAAAGAGTGACAGGATCAAATTGCTGAGTATCTGAGTAGGCAGCATCAAATGGTCAGTGATGAGGATGAAGATGTGGAGCATGAATGAAAAACCTTCAAATGCATCATTCAACATGCCTTAGACAAGTATGTTCTGAACAATGTTCTGAACAAGGTTGTACAAGATGAGAAAGACCCACCATGGTTTAACATCCATGTTGGAACACTGCTATGTAAACAAAGAGAGATTCATCACAGCTTCAAGAGAAGTCAAAATCTAGCTGACAAACAAAAGCTGAACAAAGTTAGAATTAGTGTAAGAACAATGGTCAGATAGGCTTATGGTCAACTTTGGTTTATTGGGAGAATTTTAGGAAAGAGTGGTTCACCTGTAAAGGAGACTGCACACAGGATGGTGGTGCCACCTGTTCTTGAGTACTGCTCGAGTGTTTGGGATCCATACCAGGTCAGACTGAAGAAAGACATCGAAGCAATTCAGAGAGGAGCTGCTATGTTTGTTACCGGTTGAAGATGCATCTTATTCAGGCCATTCACAACTTGTTGCAATGTCAGACAATATCAACTCATTAGGTGAAAAGTTGTAAGAATAACCAATACAATTTTACAGGTATTAAGGACTGTCAACATAGGAGCAACAGCAATGAGGACTCACATGCAGCAATCTTGCCTTGCCTGAAACTGTGTTTTTGTGTGTCCCTCATTCATTCACTGGACTGGAAAAGAGAGGCAAAATCAAGATATGTCATTCCTCCTACAAGAACTAAACACCACGATGTAACATTTCGATCATCATCACATATTAACCAAACTTGGATCTCCTATTATACTCAGGAAGTCTCAAGTGATAGTTCAAAAATGAAGTGAAGAAAATGTGTAGGAAAGGAAGATAGTTGTGCCTTTATACTACAAGTAGTACAAGTTGGAAGAATTCCATTTGACAACCAGGCAGTCAGTAAATGCCAAACAGTGCATTCTCATCTGTGATACATGTTGCATAAAAGACAGCTGACTACAAATGATGCAATACTGATCTTTTACAGATGTACAGTCACAGTGGTGTGTGTGTGTGTGTGTGTGTGTGTGTGTGTGTGTGTGTGTGTGTGTGTGTGTGTTTTCTATTTCTGAAGGACAACTTCTTTGTCAGAATGCTTAAATGTTAAGCAGTCTTTTCATTGTGCTTGCCAATAACTTAGCACATCCTCTATGAGAAGAGTAGCAATCTATCTTTTTCATAATATTATTATAATTCCATCCTGAATTTTCCATTCTTTTATTCAGCTAAATATAGTAACAGGTCAAGACATTTCTTTTATTTTTCACAGATAATCATTCTTCTGGATGAGGCAGCAAATTCAGTGAATATGTCTCTTCCTTGCAGTGCCAAAATGTCACAACTGCTCATTATAGGTGGGTTACTAACTCCAGTTTTAAAATCACTGGATGTGCACACTAATAAAATAAGAACATAACTCAGTATTACCTCTTTCTTTTCTCTGTTCCTGTCTATATCCTTTTTTAATGCAATCAGGGCATCAAGAGACTCTGGTCTGTCAGTATCATAGACTAAAACATAGCCATCTGCAAGTCCAAAATACTGTCGTGGCAACTGCGGTTGATCTCGTGATGCTGGACTGTTTGGAAGTGGTTGATCTAAGCCACATATATCGTAGAACCGGACCTTTTCTCTTGTACCACGATCTGTTTCAATATTGGCTACATATATGTCTTCTATTGTTGAATGCAACTCCTGAAAAAAATTACAGTTTTCTGAAATAAAAGTGTATTCAATTGGAGGAGCATAGATCGTGCAGTGTAGAATATAATAAAATTCATTCCCATGTTTCACTTTAATCATTCTTCTGTACTGTAATCTTCTTCTCTCTCCTCTCCAACTTCACACTCTTTATTACTCTGTAGGTAAAGGTGACCAGGCATCTAACTAAATGAGCACTGTGTAATAAGAGGTTCTTCACCATAAGACACACAAGTGCAATCACAATGTGTCAACATTGTATGCATGTTTTATAGCACAATGAGTCAAAGGCAGAGAGATGGGCACATTCAAGCTGAACATGACTGTAAGATTCACAAGTTCCACAAGCCAGACTGCACAAGAGTTGAAGGGTACTGCAAGTGACATTTTGCAATTGATGTACTTATGCCAATGATTGAACTTAAATTTATTTTGTTTGGAGTTGTTGGAGCAACTAACTGAATTACATTCTCCCCCAGGGTTTCAACTATCTCTCGTCGTGCCCTGAAATGAGAAATGTTCTTCCCACAATCCTTCCCGCCCCTCCTACAGTGGTATTCCGCCGTCCATCAAACCTACACAGTATATTCATCCATCCCTACACAACACCTGTTCCCAACCCCTTACCTCATGGTTCAAAGCCCTGTAATAGACCTAGGTGCAAGACCTGTCCCATGCATCCTCCCACCCCCCACCTACTCTGGTCACAAACATCACCTACCCCATCAGAGGCACGGTTACCTCTGAAACCAGTCATGTGATCTACAAGCTGAGTTGCAACCACTGTGCTGGATTCTATATGGGCATGACAACCAACAAGGTGTCTGTCCATGTGAATGGCCACTGACAAACTGTGGCCAAGAAACAAGTGGACCACCCTGTTACTGAATGCACCGCCAAATATGACATCCTTCATTTCAGTGACTGCTTCGCAGCCTGTGCCATATGGATCCTTCCCACCACCAACACCAGCTTTTCTGAACTGCACAAGTGGGAACTTTCCCTGCAATACACCCTCCTTGTCTCAACCTTTGTTAGTCACTGTCCTCACCCATCTAGCCCCTTCCCTGTTCCCATTCCAGCACTACACAGCCGTCATTCCACTATCACACCCAGTCTTTTTACTTCTCTTTTCCGCTATTCCCCCCCCCCACCTCTCTCCCGCCCTCTTTCTAACCGGCACCACTTCACTGTCCGCCACCCCCACCATACTATCCCTCCCCCAATGTTGACGTAGGCCTTAATGGCTGAAAGCTTTATTTGTGACAGTCTTTTAGTTATGCCTATCTGCGACTCAGTGACTCTGCTATATGCTGAGTAGCAACTTTCCTCTTCATAATATTGTTACACTCCAATCCGGATTTTCCATCGTTTGATTACTGTGTTTTACTTCGTAACTACTGTTAATTAGTGATAATCATCTTCAGATCAGTCCCGAAGACACAAAAAGAAAAAGCATATAGTTACAAGTGAGAAAAATTACATAATGATTAGAAAACATCTGGGTAACTTTATCTTCACTGTGAAAATATTACACTTCTTCATATTACTGTGACATGGAAAAGTCAAGAAGCAAAGATACAACCTACGATATGATGGACCTCAGACATTAGCTATTACATATCAGTGAACTCAAAGACAAACTATACAAACCAGTTAGATATTGTTGTGACATACTGGAGAGGATTTCATTAAATGTCCGATATGGAGGAAATCAATGAAACAGCATACTGAGAAACAAGATGACTTACTTTCCACAACTATGCTGCTGTTCATATAATAAATATCCCACCCAAATTCTGCAGTAATAGTTTCAACACTTTAATGCAAACACCTTTCATTTAACACTCTAAGGAAGTCACAAAGCTCATATGCAGAACTGGTGGTAAACATTGTACAATCACCAAACCAAACTATTGCTGTCCCCCTTTAAAAGAAGGAATGATAAATTGCAATATCCATTATGTAATTTGCTCTGCAGTCTACTCATTAACCTTACTTCATGTTTGAACCGTGTAATTATCTTGCAATATGGGCTACGGTGAGATGTTTTACACAGTACTTTTTTGGTTCTACTATGCAGTGAATTTGACATTGCAAGCGTGTTACTGAATCTCATCATTCAGGAAATGCTACACTTATTTGTTATGGTATATTTTGCACAACGTAGTTACGCAGTCCCCATGACGTAGTTATCTACTCATCTGTGAATGCCATCTCATATCTTTAGAATAATTCCTAGTGGAAGATTGTTCTAATAAATATGCCTTGTTAAAGTGTCTCACATTTGGTGTACCATGTTAGCATCCCACCTACTACACTTTCTCCGTTCTACCCCTGTTCGCACCCACTAAATCCACCTCATCCAGTCACATCTGCCGCCCCTCTTTCTACGCTTATCCATCCTCAAACCTGCTACCCACAGTAATATACATACATTTATTAATGATTAGTTATTCTCTACTTTGACTTTCGTGACTTCTCGCCAATTTTAGTGAGTTTTCACCTTCCAATATCGTTGTCTTCCTCAGATTTCATCTCTTTTTTCCCACCCTGTGCATCCATTTCATACTTTTCACACATATTTGGGTGTATTTCTGCGTAATTTTTCGGACGTAATTGTACTTTCTTACGTGTTTTTTTGCATTTTTGCACCACCATGGATCCTTGCGCCTTCAATCTGGGTCAATACAGAAAAGTTTCCTTATACCTAGCCAGATCCCAGACCCACGTACTGTCCCTGCGTTGCTACTTGGCTCATGAAATCCCCCCTAATGGCCTTACCATCAAATTACCCATCTCTAGTTGCCACCCCTCCTTCCACAATGACCTCCACCTGTTCAGTGGCCCTCACCAACATAGTCCTGCAAAACCATATCAACCAAGCCCAATCCTCCTTGCAGTACCTTCTCTCCATCCGCAAAATTCTCCTGTTACGTAATCCCAAATTCCTGGAACCCATAACACACACTGAAACTCTCGCCCTGCAGGAACTTGTGCAACATGCACAACGCCACCTCTAAAAGCTATCCATCCTTCTCACTTCCTAGTCCCACCTCGGAGTAGCACTGTCCACCACTTCTACAACAACCTCCAAACCTCCCTCACACCCCCTCATAGCTGACAAACCCTGTTTCGCAGACCTACTACACTTATCCCACCCTTCAGAACTCCCGCCCACCACCACACAGAACTCAAAACCTAAACAGACCCGCAACACAGTCGTGAACCTTTCTTCCAGAAGCCTCAGTCCCACAGAAATATCAGTCCTTTCCAAAGGCCTCACCTTTTGTCCCACTCCCAAATTCAACCATGCAGGACTAGTTAAAGACCTTCTCTCCTTCTCCCGGTCCCTACAGTGGAAACACTTTTTCGCCACCAACCCGACCAATCAGACTCAACCAAAGACCAATATTGAACCTTGCCTAACTCGGTTCACTCCTCCATCCAACCGTGATCCACCCCCACTGCCTCCAAACCACCCCCTGTTAACTTTCCAGAATTTCTTATCTTTGAACTTTGCCTCACAATCATTCCCCAAATCCCTCAACATGCATACTAACCTGACTTCTGCAGAAAGAACCACAGTCCACCATCTAAAAACTGATCCCGATCTTATAATCCTACCTTCAGACAAAAGCTCCACCACCATAGTTTTGAACCGCAGAACGTGGCAGAAGGACTCTGTCAGCTGTCAGATAGTTCCACCTACAAACCATGCCACAGTGATCCCATTCCAGCAATCCAACAGGATCTCCAGTCACTACTCAAATCATTAGGCCCATCCCAGAACCTCTCCCCAGAGTCCATCTCTCTACTTACCCCTACCACTCCCCGCACTCCCACCTTCTACATGCTTCCTAAAGTGCATCAACCCAACCACCCAGGATGCCCCATTGTAGCCGGTTACTGTGCCCCCACTGAGAGAATCTCTGCTCTCGTAGACCAACACCTTCAACCTATTACCCAGAACCTATCCTCCTATATAAAAGATACCAAGCATTTCCTCGACCGACTCTCCACAGTTCCTTTTCCTTTACCACACGGTGCCCTGCTCATCATAATTGATGCCACCTCCCTGTACACTAACATTCCTAATGCCCATGGCCTTACTGCTAACCAACACTACCTTTCCAAATGCCCTATGGATTCCAAACCAACAACCTCCTTCCTAGTCTCCATGACCATCCCCGCCCAAAATTACTTCTCCTTTGAAGGCATTACCTACAAACAAATCCGCGGTACGGCTATGGGCACCCGCATGGCACCAGCCTATGCTAACCTATTCATGGGCCATCTAGAGGAATCCTTTCTAAAAACTCAGAATCCTAAGCCCCTCACCTGGTTCAGATTCAATGATGACATCTTTGCTATCTCAATTGAAGATGAGGACACCTTATTCACATTCCTCCAGAACCTCAACAACATCTCCCCCATTTGCTTCACCTGGTCCTACTCAACCCAACAAGCCACCTTCCTAGATGTTGACCTCCACCTCAGAGATGGCTACATCAGTACCTCCGTCCATATCAAACCTAATAACCACCAGCAATACCTCCACTTCGTCAGCTGCCACCCGTTTCATACCAAGAAGTCCCTTCCGTACAGCCTAGCCACCCATGATCGTCGCATCTGCAGTACTAAGCAGTTCCTCTCTAAATATACTGAGGGTCTCACTGAAGCCTTCACTGACTGTAATTATCCTCCCATCCTTGTATAAAAACAAATTTCCCATGCCTTATCTTTCCAGTCTCCTACCACCTCCCAAAGTCCCACAGTCCAGCCACAGAGGAGCATTCCCCTCGTAACTCAGTACCATCCGGGACTGGAGCAACTGAATTACATTCTCCACCATGGTTTCGATTACCTCTCGTCGTGCCCTGAAATGAGAAATGTCGTACCCACTATTCTTCCCACTCCTCCTACCATGGTATTCCGCCGTCCACCGAACCTACACAATATACTCATCCGTCCTTACACAACCCCTGCTCCCAATCCCTTACCTCATGGCTCATACCCCTGTAATAAACCTAGATGCAAGACCTGTCCCATACATCCTCCTACCACCACCTACTCCAGTCCGGTCACTAACATCACCTATCCCATCAAAGGCAGAGCCACCTGTGAAACCAGTCATGTGATTTAAAGTTCAGCTGCAACCACTGTGCTGCATTCTATGTAGGCATGACAACCAACAAGCTGTCTGTCTGCATGAATGGTTACCGACAAACTGTAGCCAAGAAACAAGTTGACCACCCTGTAGCTGAACACGATGACAAACATGATAAGCCTCATCTCAATGACTGCTTCACAGCCTGTGCCATATGGATCCTTCCCACCAACACCAGCTTTTTTGAACTGCGCAGGTGGGAACTTTCCCTGCAATACATCATATGTTCCCATAACACTCCTGGCCTCAACCTTCGTTAGTCACTGTCCTCACCCATCCAGCCCCCTCCCTGTTCCAATTCCAGCACTGCACAGCTGTCATTTCACCACCACACTCAGTCTTAATTTATTTTTATTTCTCTCCTTTCCACTAATTACCCCCTCCCCCCCTCCCCCCTCCGCACCTTCTCTCCTGCCCTCCGTCTAAACTGTAACACTTCACTGTCCGCCACTCCCACCATACTATCCCTCCCCCTCCCCGCCCCAGCCTCCTCCTTACCGTCATCCACTCGCCACTCCCATCATGTACTGGTGCTGCCGCTCGCAATGTAGTTTCAGCTCTCTGAGACTGTAGATGTGTGTGCAAGTTGTGCTTGCGTGTGAGAGAGAGAGAGAGAGAGAGAGAGAGAGAGAGAGAGAGAGTGTGTGTGTGTGTGTGTGTGTGTGTGTGTGTGTGGGTGGGTGGGTGGGTGGGTGGGAGGGTGCGCGCGTGTTTGTGTATGTGTGTCTACTGCTGACAAAGGCCTTAATGGCTGAAAGCTATGATTGTGTGAATCTTATCATTGTGCCTACGCGACTCAGCACCTCCGCTATATGGTGAGTAGCAACTTTCCTTCTCTTGTATTGCTACATTCCATCCTGGATTTTCCATTGTTTGATGTTATTATCCAAGGAATTTAACTGATGGCCTCTTGCTCAACGGCAGTGGTCGCTGCACCTGTGAAATGCAGTCATGTAAAGTAGAAACTCAATATAATGCTGGTGTCAGGAGACATGCTTTAGTCTTGCATTATAGCGTAAATATGGTATATCAAGTGAGCTGTGTAATGACAACACAGAAAGCTTGGAATGCATCTAATACAAGGGCATGGTGAAGCATGATGTCTCCAAGCTCTTTATGTGAAAATTCTTAAAGATTTTTAAAGAAAACAAACGTTATTAAAATGCTACATCTTCATTCTTCATCTACATATTTGCAGCTGCAGGCCCACGTCGCTAGAGGTCTCCAAATTCTAGTATTTAACACGGCAGTATGTAATGTAACTACTTCGGTCATGGTTTCCAAAACTTAAAGAATGCCTACACGGACTTCACTTTGATAGTGATGTACCAGTGCAAGCAGAGGTAAAGTTGTGGCTCCACTAACAAAGTCAAATATGCCACAGTGATGGCCTCTCATAGGGTGAAATTTATTTGTTGCTTGGGTGGCTATATTGAGATATAAATAAGTGGCCAAGAAGAACAAAGATGTAGAATGTTAATAAAATTTGTTTATTTAAAAAGTGTTAGTAGGCTCCACATAAATTCAGAGGCAGTACTTTTCAGTACTTCTTCATAAAAGTCATACTGTGCTATATAATGTACACACAGCAATCGATAAACTTCACTGAAATGGCGACCCAACAATAAGACTACAGTAGATCCAAATAAAATAATGTGCTGCACTACAATGTGTATAATATTAACTGAATTTTCCACTGGAGCTCGATAGAACATGATAAAAATAAAAAAGGAAAGACCCTCCTAATGTTCTGCAAATTTATATTTATTTGGTCACAAACCAGTTCTCGGCTTCTCAGGCTACCTTCAGGTGACAACTAAATGTCGCAAACCCAGGTCAACATGAAGTGCGAATGACACAGATATTTTTTGCACAAAAGATACGAAAATGACAGTCATAATGTACTCCCTGTGGGACATCCACAACTGTTGCTAAAATTTTTCATGATGAATAAATCTGCTTCAGTCATACTTCACTAATCCTTTATTTACCTAAATAACGTTATTTTTATTTTACCTAAATAAAGGATTAGTCAAGGACAACTGGAGTGGCTTTATTCATCATGAAAAACGACAGTGTTTATACAGAAATACTGTATGCTAGTTAATATGAATCCTATGGATCCTGGACTGTATGGTCTACCCAAATTACATAAAGATAGTGTCATCCTTCTCTGCTCCATATTACCTACTTATGAAAGAGCTTTATCATATCATTAAAAAGAAAACCAATTTTAAACTATGTTTGGTAACAAACATTCTATGGCTCTTGTTGACAAAATTAAAGATATGAAAATCCCACCAAGTTACAAACTAGCATCATTCAATGTCACTAGTCCTAAACTACCAGAAATTTCTATGTGCAGTTTCGTACAAGTTTTCTTTCAGAAACAGCCATTTAACTGTAAGATTAAGTATTGGTTCAGATATGTCGATGAAATGCAGTGTCTCTGGACTCTTAACACTACACATTAGGATACGTTACTACAGCATTTAAACTCACACAAACAAAGATTTGGTTTTGCAATGGAGCTGGGAGGCTTTCCTATAGTACTAGTACAAGAAAACAAATGTTTAGCATTATAGAAAAAACATAGCTAATGATATGGTAATTCTTGCATGCTCACAGCATCCACACTGCTTTTCATTCAATAGTGCATCCCCTCATATCTGTTCCATTATCCAAATCAAAAAAGAACTACAAACCATCAAAAATCCCTTAAACAAATCACTTCAGCAATAGCTATAGATTTGTCCCGATTAACAATATTTTACTAAAAAATAAAATTATACTGTTCTGTACACTGGCAAACAGCAATCATTCAGTAGTTACAAAGTCTGGTGCAAAATTCTATATATTGGCAACATTTCAGACGATCTCAGAAAAAGTTTGTTTCATAACTACAGACCTGCATATTATAATATCAATAACATATCAAAATTTTTATTCGATAGTGAAGACAAACTGCAATTCTTGGCACACAGTGGTGTATATAAAATGACTTGCAAGAAGGTTACATTAGTCAGGCAGGCAGAGCTGCGGCAACTATGCTATGTGAAGATGGGAGAGAAGCTGGCAATTAAGGAAGAAAGATTTGACCTTTGCTAATCATCTTTTAGCAGAAAACCATTCATATGATGTAGAATGTGAAGTTTTACATTCTTTCAAGAAAAGCAGAAAGATGACCCAACTGGAAATCAACAACCTAATATTTAATGATCAGACTCAGTTTCCATTTTCCCCTTCATTAAATTAACTCTTCATTAGATAGACTAGATTTCTTTCTTTCTTTCTTGGGCCTTTGTCCTGCTTCAATGCAGGGTCAGCCTTGTTACTATTGATTTGGCAGTGTTAGTTGCAGAGGGTGGCCAGATGCCCTTCTTGTCGCCACACCAAATGCCCCCCCCCCCCCCTTCCCCCCTGCCAGGACAGATTTAGTGTACCCCAGCTGTTTGCGTCTAGTGCCAGCCATGTAACTGCCAAATGTCTGCGAGTCATGTAACTGAGGTGGAACGTGGGGACAAGCCCGGTATTCACGTAGCGGGATGTGGAAAACTGCCTAAAAACCACATCCAGGCTGGCTGGCATACCGGCTTTCATCGTTAATCTGCCGGGCAGATTCGATCCGGAGCCGGCGCGCCTACCCGAGTCCAGGAAGCTGCGCATTAGTGCTCTCAGCTACCCTGGCGGGTTATTAGATATACTAGATGCCAACCATAAATTCATCTTTTTTTTCATCATTTGTTAAATGTATCTCCATGTAAAAACTTTGTTTACCTCTTTTTTAGTTAAGGTAATTATTGTTATGTTTTTCTATGTAAACATTGTCATTTCTGTATCTTTTGTACAAGTAAGATCTGTATCACATTTCATGTTTTATATATTTTTGCAACACCTGAAGATTGCCTGAAAAGCCGAAAGCTGGTTCGTAATCAAATAAATATAATTTTGCACAATAGTAGGAAGTGTTTCCCTTTTTAATATTAGTATAAAAATACACTACAAAACACACAACTATTTACAACAGTGTCTGCAAGCTGCTGTACATTCATTTTTCCACTGATCTGAAGAAGCTTATTACTTCTTTTTGTGTGTTATCTCATGCATTTTCGTTTGTGTATTGCTTTATGTTCATCAGGTACAACTGCTAAATATGGTTCACTCAGTCTCTCCATCGAAATAATCACTTTGTTTATAATGTCCACAGTTTCATGTGTATATGTTGGCCTGCATTACAACTCCCGTTTCATACAGTATCAACAATATTCTTGTAACCTATTATCTCTGAAATCAGATCACCATAGTCCACGAATGTCCAACAGTTCAAGTCTTAAAGATCAATACTGCACAGTAGAACATCACATACCAACTGGATGTCATTGTTGTTGAAACCTGAGTCATCACGTTTTT
Organism: Schistocerca piceifrons; assembly: GCF_021461385.2. Classification (NCBI taxonomy): domain Eukaryota; kingdom Metazoa; phylum Arthropoda; class Insecta; order Orthoptera; family Acrididae; genus Schistocerca; species Schistocerca piceifrons. The sequence goes on from NC_060143.1 coordinate 234,930,609, forward strand.
CATCTGCTGCATTTCCTTCAATGGAACACTTGTTCCAGCAACTCCTAACAGTCATCAAACTGATGATTTGCATTGTCAGTCTGGTACCAAGAGCCGCAGGTTTCGAATCAGCGCCAGACGGCATGGACCTCGATTACCACTAGAGGTCTCTCCAGCCGTTCCGCCATAAGCCACGGCTGCGCACACACTCTTGGCCCACGTATAATGTGAGGACACCACAGTGGAGCACATGGTCCCAGCGGTCAATAGCAATGTACTCTATCAGGTATTTAAGCACCTGCTTCTCGCTCAGCAGGCAGTCTGATATTCGTGTTACTCTATAAACATCTCGGCTACGCACAGTGTGTTTACTTGGTTTCCGTGTACGAGCGGATGTTGTAAATTCACAAGGTTTAGCTTGTGACCCCATTAATATTTGTGTGTTGTTGTTCGTTAGGTCTTCTTCGGTCTTCCGTCATTGTTCGTGTCCGGTCTTCCGTCATTGTTCGTGTCCATCCTTCCCCATTCGTTTTGTTTCTTCGCGGGCCACTTCCATCTGGTCCTGCCGCGCTTTTATTCTCAGCAACCCCGCGACCAGAACGGTCGTGGTTACAACATTTTGGCGACAAGGTAAACAGTGGTTGCTGTTAGCATGGAGGCAAAGTTGGTCTGTCTTCTAGAGCATCAGCAGCAGCTCATGCAGCAGCAACAGCTCCAGATAGACATCTTACAACAGTCGCTGTGGTTGTTAACGGACGAAGACGATGCCCAGGACGCATTACCACAACAGCTTCCGAGTCCTCAGGTGTCCGATGCTTTCCCACATCCGCCACCATTCCCACCATTTAATGACACTAAAGAAGACTGGGAAACATATTTACATTGACTGAAACAACATTTCACAGCTTTTCAAGTCACAGATGACTCCTTGCAGCGGTCGTTGTTTTTGTCTTGAGCCTCCCCAGACAGTTCTTTCTTCTCCACAAGGTGGCACCATTGTCCAATCCTGTGGCTCTCTCTTTCCAGGAGATATGCCTTTTAGATTAGATTAGATTAATACTAGTTCCATGGATCATGAATACGATATTTCGTAATGATGTGGAACGAGTCAAATTTTCCAATACATGACATAATTAAGTTAATTTAACAACATACTTAAGTTAATATAACAACTTTTTATTTTTTGTGTTTTTTATTTTTTTATTTTTACTTTTTTAATATTTTTTCTTTTTTCTTTTTTTTTTCTTAATTTATATCTAAAAATTCCTCTATGGAGTAGAAGGAGTTGTCATTCAGAAATTCTTTTAATTTCTTCTTAAATACTTGTTGGTTATCTGTCAGACTTTTGATACTATTTGGTAAGTGACCAAAGACTTTAGTGCCAGTATAATTCACCCCTTTCTGTGCTAAAGTTAGACTTAATCTTGAATAGTGAAGATCATCCTTTCTCCTAGTATTGTAGTTATGCACACTGATATTACTTTTGAATTGGGTTTGGTTGTTAATAACAAATTTCATAAGAGAGTATATATACTGAGAAGCTACTGTGAATATCCCTAGATCCTTAAATAAATGTCTGCAGGATGATCTTGGGTGGACTCCAGCTATTATTCTGATTACACGCTTTTGTGCAATAAATATTTTATTCCTCAGTGATGAATTACCCCAAAATATGATGCCATATGAAAGCAATGAGTGAAAATAGGTGTAGTAAGCTAATTTACTAAGATGTTTATCACCAAAATTTGCAATGACCCTTATTGCATAAGTAGCTGAACTCAAACGTTTCAGCAGATCATCAATGTGTTTCTTCCAATTTAATCTCTCATCAATGGACACACCCAAAAATTAGGAATATTCTACCTTAGCTATATGCTTCTGATTAAGGTCTATATTTATTAATGGCGTAATACCATTCACTGTACGGAACTGTATGTACTGTGTCTTATCAAAATTCAGTGAGAGTCTGTTTACAAGGAACCACTTAGTAATTTTATGAAAGACAGTATTGACAATTTCATCAGTTAATTCTTGTTTGTCAGGTGTGATTACCATACTTGTATCATCAGCAAAGAGAACTAACTTTGCCTCTTCATGAATATAGAATGGCAAGTCATTAATATATATTAAGAACAACAAAGGACCCAAGACTGACCCTTGTGGAACCCCATTCTTGATAGTTCCCCAGTTTGAGGAATGTGCTGATCTTTGCATATTATGAGAACTGCTTATTTCAACTTTCTGCACTCTTCCAGTTAGGTATGAATTAAACCATTTGTGCACTGTCCCACTCATGCCACAATACTTGAGCTTGTCTAGCAGAATTTCGTGATTTACACAATCAAAAGCCTTTGAGAGATCACAAAAAATCCCAATGGGTGGTGTTTGGTTATTCAGATCATTCAAAATTTGATTGGTGAAAGCATATATACCATTTTCTGTTGAAAAACCTTTCTGGAAACCAAACTGACATTTTGTTAGTACTTCATTTTTACAGATATGTGAAGCTACTCTTGAATACATTACTTTCTCAAAAATTTTGGATAAAGCTGTTAGAAGGGAGATTGGACGGTAATTGTTGACATCAGATCTATCCCCCTTTTTATGCAAAGGTATAACAATAGCATATTTCAGTCTAGCAGGGAAAATGCCCTGTTCCAGAGAGCTATTACACAGGTGGCTGAGAATCTTACTTATCTGTTGAGAACAAGCTTTTAGTATTTTGCTGGAAATGCCATCAATTCCACGTGAGTTTTTGCTTTTAAGCAAGTTTATTATTTTCCTAATTTCAGAGGGAGAAGTGGGTGAGATTTCAATTGTATCATATTGCGTAGGTATGGCCTCTCCCATTAACAGCCTAGCATCTTCTAATGAACACCTGGATCCTACTACTCCACAACATTTAGAAAATTATTATTAAAAATATTTTCAACTTCTGACTTTTTGTTTGTAAAGTTTTCATTCAATTTGATGGTAATACTGTCTTCCTGTGCTCTTGGTTGACCTGTTTCTCTTTTAATAATATTCCAAATTGTTTTAATTTTATTATCAGAGTTGCTGATTTCAGACATGATACACATACTTCTGGATTTTTTAATAACTTTTCTTATATAACGCAGTAGTTTTTATAATGTTTGATAGTTTCTGGGACACTATTCTTTCTTGCTGTCAGATACATTTCCCTTTTCCGGTTACAAGATATTTTTATACCCTTCGTAAGCCATGGTTTGTTACAAGGTTTCTTACAAGTATATTTAACTATTTTCTTGGGGAAGCAGTTTTCAAATGCATTTACAAAAATGTCATGAAATAAATTATATTTTAAATTGGCATCAGGTTCACGGTACACCTCATCCCAGTCTAACTGCTGTAGGCTTTCCCTGAAATTTGCAATTGTTAAATCGTTGACTGAACGTACTACTTTGGAGGACTGTTTAGTATTGCTGAATGGAGCTATGTCATATTTTGTAACTAGCTGTGCACCATGATCAGAAAGACCATTCTCAACAGGCTGAGCATTTATCTGGTCTATAAAGAAGTTATCTATCAGTGAGCTGCTATCCTTTACCACCCGAGTAGGAAAATCAATAACGGGTGTCAAATTGAAAGAACCGAGTAATACTTCAAGGTCATTTTTCCTATTACCCTCATTCAGAGAATCTACATTGAAGTCCTCACAAATAATAATTTGCTTCCCCCTGTCTGACAGATAGCACAACAAGGAGTCCAAATTTTTCAGAAATAGATGAAAATTTCCTGATGGGGACCTATATACAGTTACAATTATAAATGTGCCTTTATTTAATTTAAGCTCACAGGCACAAGCTTCTATATGTTTCTCTACACAAAACTTTTTTGTTTCTGTACTTTTTGCACAATGATAACCTTTGACATATATGGCAACTCCTCCTTTCTCCATATTTTCTCTCATTACATGTGCAGAGAGCTTATATCCACTTACATTTAGCTTATCCATATCAGTAACAATGTGATGCTCAGACAGGCATAGTATATCTATTTCATCCTCAGCTTCTAAATCTTCTAAACAAACCAGAAGCTCATCTATTTTATTCTTTAAATTTCCAATATTTTGATGAAATATACTTACATTACTTTTAATTATACTTTTATGAGAACCTTTCCTTATTCTAACATTTGCAGTGCTCTCCTGTCTGAGTTTCTCACTGTGCTTAGGCCTAGTTCCTATACCAGTGGTCACATGGTGTTCAGAGAGGCAGATTATGTCAACTGGGTTGGGTGACTTTAATTCATCAATGCAATTACCTAGGACTGAGATACAACTTGGTGGAGATAAAATTTCTGGTGATTGGTGAAAATTTATAATTGACAGCTGTGATTGGTGATCCAATGTGCTAGAATTGTGCTGTTTAATTTCTTTCCTAAACTGAAGATTTGATTCAATCCTGACCTCTCGTAGAACTTGACATCTTTCTGTCTTACCTATCCTAAAAAATGTACTGCTCCAACACCTGTAACTTTTGCTGATGAACTATTATTCCCAACGCTGCCACGTGGTCGCCTCTCGGCTGGAGTTCCACCAATATGATAAACAGCCTGGTCAATCATATCGCTCCTCGGTCATGGACTTGCACGGTCTCAGCTGTCGATGAGATTCTACATGCACCAATCAGCAGTGTAAGGCTTCGTAGGTGGACTCCCGGATCCAGGATGTGGTGGTTCAGCTGGCTCCTGATTCTGAGGTCCGCACTGCGGCGTTGAAACTCGAAAACCCCTCCTTGGAAGAGATTCTCCGCATTGCGCACTCCTTTGAAACTGCTCAGGCAGCTAATGAGCGTCTTATGGCGCGGCCGCAAGTGGCGGCAATGGATGCTTCTCAGCAGGTTCCGCCCTCACAAAGTCGATGTGGCCCTGACGACTGGTGCCAGCGCCATCGGGACTCCTCTTTGTGTGATGTCTCTATGGCATCGGCGCCGCTGGTTGCGCGGCCCACTTCCATCTTGCCCACATGGCTTTACTGCACATTCACGAGCCGATTGTCCCCACTGCTGGAAAACGTGCATGCTGTGTAACAGGGAGGGCCACATCCAATCAGTTTGTCATAGTCGCTCGACTCACTCCAGTCCTGCCCCTCCTGGGCCTCAAGATACCGTCCATGCTCTGCAATCAGTAGTCCCACAGGACGACTCATCAGCGCGGAAGCTTTTCCTCCCCCTCCGCCTATTCACTGAAGACGTCAGTTTTCAGGTCGACAGTGGGCCACCGTCTCCCTGATTAATATGGTGATATATACCACCTGAGCACTCCTGAGTTGTCACCTCCCTCTTTGCATTTAGTCGCCTACAGAGACAGTTCCATTCCCCTTTGAGGGCAGTTCGTCGTCCAGGTGACGTAAAAACGTGTTCCCTGACTCCTTACCATATTTGTCGTCAACCATCCATTGGCTTCGAGTATATTTGGCATGGGTGCGTTTCGACTGTTTGGCTTTTCAATTTCCGATGAAGTTAAGGTTGTTTCCACAGCTGTTCCTTTTCAAGAATTGGATGATCTGTGCTCTGCTTTTGCGTCGTCGTTTGCAACGGATCTTGGATGTGCTTCTGATTTTCAGGCGCACATCACACTTCGGCCCGATGCGTAGCCTCGCTTTTTCGGGCCCGACACCTTATGGCAGGCAGTTAAGAAGGAACCTGATCGGCTCCAGGCCGCTGCTGTTCTGGAGCCTGTGACATACAGTGCCTGAGCGACACCATTGGTGGTCATACGGAAACCCAATGGGTCCCTTTGCCTGTTTGAGGACTTCAGTGCTAATGTCAATGCTCAGTCCCTAGTTGACACTTATCCCATTCCCTGACAGGAAGACCTTCTTGCCAAGCTTGCCAGGGGGAGAGTACTCTTCCAAGATCAACCTGGCTGAGGCATACCACCAGTTACCCTTGGATGCCAATTCCCAGAACATCTTGGTTATCAATACGCCTTTCGGATTGTACAAGTACAAGCGCCTTCCATTTGGTGTCTTTTCGGTGCCAGCCATTTTCCAGCAGTTCCTGGAGCAGCAGACACAGCTGATCCATGGATCTGGATGACACCTTGGTCACCGGATGTTCCCACCTGGAACATTTGCAAAACCTCAGCGTCTTATTTCATGCTCTGCATTCTGCAGGTTTACACTGTCAGCTGGACAAGTGTTGTTTTTTTTTCAACTGGAAGTGGAATACTTATGCCACTGGCTTAGCAAAGATGGCATTCGCCCTTTAGGTTGTAATGTCGCGCGCCATTGAGGCCCTTCCTCGTCCCAAGGACTTATCTGAACTCCAGGTCTTTTTGAGCAAGGTTACTTATTACTTAAAGTTCTTACCCCAGGCTGCCTCCATTGCTCAACCCCTCAATCACTTGCATCGCAAAGGGGTGCCTTTTCATGGGACTCCTATGACCAGGCTTTTCTCCGTTTAAAGGCGATGCTGAAGTCCGCCCCTTGCCTTACCCCCTTCTCTCCGCCCCTTGGTCGTGGCGGCTGATGCGTCAGCATACGGCACTGCGGCCGTCCTCGTGCATCGGAATGCCCATGGCTCCGAACAGCCCACCACTTATGCGTCTAAGACATTGACCCTAGCACAATGGAACTACTCCCAGATTGAAAAGGAAGCCCTGACGATCGTGTTCGCCATCCAAAAATTTCACACCAATCTCTTTGGGGCAAAGTTCACCCTCCTAACAGACCATAAACCCTTAGTTACGCTTTTTGGACCCAACTCTCACCTTCCAGAGCAGACGGCTCAACGTCTCCAGCGCTGGGCGTTATTTTTACAAAATTACACTTACACCATCCGGTACAAGCCCACCACCCACCACGCTAACGTGGACGCTTTGTCGTCATGTCTCCCAACACGCCCCGATCCTGTGTTTGACCAAAAGGAGTTCCTCTGATTTCACAATTTCTATGGCTACCCGCTGTGACCCTACCTTGCAGCAGGTTCTCCACTACGTTGTCCACGGGTGGCCCTCCTATATTACTTGGCGGATGTGGATCGATTTCAGCCCCTGGTGCCACCTGTCCTACAGGCTCTCCGTGGTTGATGAGGTCCTTCTGTTGGCCATGGAGTCGGATGCCCATCGGGTGGTCACCCCTCCAGATTTGGGGTATCAAGTGCTTAGTTTGTTACACAGTGGGCACCGGTGTATGTAACACATGAAAGTTTTGGCTCGCCAGCAAGTGTATTGGCCTGGCATCGATGGCGATACTGACCGCCTGGTCTGCGGGTGCACTGTGTGTGCGCATCACCAGGCAAGCCCCCCCTCAGTCGTTCGGACCCTGGCCTGTGCCTTGCTGGCCCTGGGATCACATCCATCTCGATTTTGCGGGCCCGTTTTTGAGGTCCATGTGGTTACTTATCATTGATGCCTACTCCAAATACCCATTTGTCGTCCGATTGGCGTCCACCACCATGGAGGCCACACTCACGGCCCTGGCCCAGGTTCTCGCCAAAGAGGGCCTGCCTCACATATTGGTCTCCAATAATGGCCCCCAATTCATAGCATCCTCCTTCCACAACTTCTGTCAGGCCAACAGTATCAAAACATATCTGTAGACCGCCTTTCCACCCTACCTCAAATGGCGCGGCGGAGAGGCTCGTCCGCACATTTAAATAACAGTTGATGAAGGCGGTCGATACCTCTCCAACCACGTTGGCCCTCGGCCTGATTTTGAGCATCTATTGCACCACGCCGATTGACGGCCGCAGTCCTTGGCAAAAAATTTCATATTAGCCCCCCATTCAGACCTTTGGGAGACGACCACTACAAGGGATATGAAACCATGAGAAAAAGACTGGGTAATCTGTGAAAAACAGTAACAGTCTATGGGCTGGGTGTGAAAAGTCAGAAGTTCAAACATAGCAGGGAGGCTAGAAAATCTGAAAAAGGGAAAGCAAAAGCTCAATCTACATATAATGGGGTTCAGTGAAGTGAAATGAGAAGAAGGTAATTATTTCTGGTCAGACGAATACATGGTAATATTAACAGAATCAAAAAATGGTATAATGGGAGTAGGATTCATTAGGTATAGGATGACACGGCAGAGAGTGAGTTATTGTAAACAGTTCAGTAATAGGGCCGTTCTCATCAGAATCGACAGCAGACCAATTTCAACAATCATAATTCAAATGTAAATATCAACATTACTAGCAGAAGGTATGGAGGCAGAGAAACTATATGAGGATAATGAATGGGAAATACAGTAAGTAAAGGGTAATTATAATCTAATTATGGGCGACTGGAATGTACTATTTGGAAAGAAAAAGAAGGAAGTGTTACAGGAAAATATGGGCTTGATAGTAGGAAAGAGAGATGAGAAAGACAACTTGAGTTCTGATCACAATTTAGTAACGATGAACAGACTCACTCAAAAGTTTACGAGGATCATCCCAAAGAATTTGTGTGGAAAGAAGTGATGTACTGAAGTGCTGAAAAATGATGAGATGTGTTTGAAATTATCTAAGGCTGTAGGTACTTTGATAATGAATACCACAGCTGGCAGCTCAATTGAAGAGGAATGGACATTTCTAAAAAGGGTAACTGGACAGACAAACATACATACAAGGAAGATAATGGCAAAGAAAGCAGAAAGCAAAATAGCAGATAAAATATTTCAATTGATTGATGAAAGAAGGAAGTACAAAAATGTTCAGGAAAAGACAGGAATATAGCAATATTACTCACTCAGGAATGAAATAAACAGAAAATGTAGGTAAGTCAAGGCAAAATGGCTGGAGAAAAATTGTAAAGAAACCAAAAAAGATATGGTCATTGTAAGGATTAATTCAACATGTAGAAAAGTCAAAACATCTTTTGGTGAAATTAAAAGCAATGGAGGCAACAATGAAGAGTGCAATGGAAATTCCATTGTTAAATGCAGAGGAGGGAGCAGATAGGAGGAAAAGAGTACACTGAAGGCCTAATTTTTTTTTTTTTTTTTTTTTTTTTTTTTTTGGGGGGGGGGGGGGGGGGGGTCTGCACTTATCTGATGGTGAGATAGAAAAAGAAATGAGAGTCGATATTGAAGACACAGGGGGTCCAGTATCAGATTCTGAGTTTAACAGATCTTTGGGAGACCTGCGATTAAATGAAGTAGAAGCTATTGATAACATTCGTTCGTAATTTTAAAAATTGTTGGGGTAAACGGCAACCCAATGTATAGAATCTACACAATTGGAGATATACCATCAGATTTTTAGAAAAAAATTTATCCACACCGTTCCAAAGAAAGCAAGGGCAGATATGTGTGACAATTATTGCACAACCGGTTTAACTTCTAATGCATCCAACCTGCTGACATGAATAACATACAGAAGAATAGGAAAGAAAACTGTAGATCCGTTAGATGACGATTAGCTTAGCTTTAGGAATGGTAAATGCAACAGAAAGGTTGGAAGCAAGACTTCAGAAAAATCAAGACATGTTCAGAGGATTTATCAAACTGGAAAAAAATATTTGACACTGTAACATGGCTGAACATGTTCAAAATTCTGAAAAAATGTAATATAAAGATAGGATTAAGCTGTAGGGAAAGATGAATGACATATAATATCCACAAGAACTAAGAGGGAAGAATAAGAATGGTAGACCATGAACAATGTGCTCAGATCAACAAAGTTTTAAGACAAGTACATGCAGTCTTTTTCCCCAACTGTTCAATCAATAAATCAAGGAAGAACTGACAGTAATAAAAAAAAAGTTCAAAGGTGGAACTAAAATTCAGGCTGAAAGTATATTAATGATAACATTCCATGAAGACATTGCTATCCACAGTGAAAACAAAAAAGAATTACAGGAGCTGGTGAATGGAATGAACCACGTGGTGAGTACAGAACGTGAATTCAGGGTAAACTGCAGAAAGTCTAAAGTAATTAGGAGTAGCAAAAATCAGATTAGTGACAAACTTATCAAAATCAGTGACAATGAAGTAGGTGAAGTCAAAGGAGTCTGCTACATTTTAAGCAAAATAATGCATGCCTGCCTGTCTGACAAAGCAAAGAAGACACAAAAAGTAGACTAGCACAGGCAAAAACAGCATTCCTGGCGAAAACAAGTCTACTAGTATAAAAACATAAGCCTCAATCTGAGGAAGAAATTTCTGAGAATGTACATTTGGAGCACAGCATTGTATGGGAGTAAATCTGGAGAACAATGTTGACAATTAGATGGAATGTAAAATAAGAAACAAGGAGGTCCGCCACAGAGTCATCAAAGAGAGGAATGGGTGTTGAGATATCAGGGATCTGAAGACACAAAACCTATCACTGTTAGGGTAAGAACCATCTACCTAATATAAACATATTTCAGGAGATATGACATCATAAAAAATGAGATGCATGAAAAACTGCCGATGACATCATAAAAAATGAGATGCATGAAAAACTGCCGATGATATCATACAAAATGAGATGAATGAAAAACTGCCGCATCATGCTTGACACTTAAATTTATTACTCCTTTGCTACTAATTCTATTTGCTACGTATTTAAGACAATATCCATGTATGTCACTGAATGTACCCACACAAATGCATCACTCAATATCCATGTATGTCACTGAATGTACCTACACAAATGCATCACTGTGTGACAATTCAAGAGCTATGACGTCATACACACTGAGATGTGTTAAAAATCGCATCATGCATGAAATTTTAAGACATTTATTCTTTACTACTAAGACACTTGTACAATCAACAAAATTAAGGAAACCCTTGACACATGGCATCACTTTTGACAGCTGTCAGCTGCGAAGGTGAGAATAGCAACCATCTATAGAGTTACGAAAAGGCATTGCCTTAGAGACATTTACGAAATCACGCTGTAGACGTGCTAAACAGCTGCACCTAGCACACAAGAACTGTCCAGGGCCACTTTTCTTAATTTGGATACTGTACTTACACATTTGTACATTATAAATTTTTCTTTGTACAAATGTTTCAAAATTTCAAAGGTGTTTTCACAAATACTTCATTACAAACACAGTTCATTATTTGTTTTACTACTACTACAAAATTGTCAGCTAGCAAATAAACAAGTATACTGTAATGATATATTTACACGCTTGAAACATTTTGGGCTTTTACTTTTTCCTGCATGAAGAGGTTTTGCCTTATGGCTAATTAATTCATTTGTGGCAAAGTGCAGGGTACTTCTGTCTTTATTCAGTTTGAAACCAGTCTCATTAACTGATTTTTTTACATCAAGGATTCTCATATGAAGCAGTCGATAACAAAAGTGCTCTTATACACTTGATGACTAAAATTTGCATCTAACATTACTTTGTGTAGAATTTCAGAAAATTGTGATGCAGGTGCCATAAGAAATCTTGCTTTTTCAGTGCTTATCTGGCTATTTCCGTGGGAACATTTTCATCTTGAAAATCATATTTAATAATTGGCCCTGAAGAAAAGTATACTTTCATTTCGCTTTATTAAAAATCACCTATAAAAACATTTGCCAAGATGCTGTCCTTTCCTAGATTTGTCCTTTTTTCTATCCATTGCAACAGCACTTTCACCTGTGCTTACAAAACTTCAAGGTTTATTCTCTTCTTTCATCCACCTGCTGGTTGCTCCTTTTGGTACACCACATTCTACATCTACATCTACATGATTACTGTGTAATTCACATTTAAGTGTTTGGCAGAGGGTTCATCAAACAACAAGCATATTATCTCCCTACCATTCCACTCCCGAACAGCGCGCAGGAAAAACGAACACCTAAACCTTTCTGTTCGAGCTCTGATTTCTCTTATTTTACTTTGATGATCATTCCTACCTATGTAGGTTGGGGTCAACAAAATATTTTCGCATTCGGAAGAGAAAGTCGGTGACCGAAATTTCGTAAATAGATCTCGCCACGACGAAAAACGTCTTTGCTTTAATGACTTCCATCCCAACTCGCGTATCATATCTGCCACACTCTCTCACCTATTATGCGATAATACAAAATGAGCTGCCCTTTTTTGCACCCTTTCGATGTCCTCGGTCAATCCCACCTGGTAAGGATCCCACACCGCACAGCAATATTGTAACAGAGGACGAACGAGTGTAGTGTAAGCTCTCTCTTTAGTGGACTTGTTGCATCTTCTAAGTGTCCTGCCAATGAAACGCAACCTTTGGCTCGCCTTCTCCACAATATTATCTGTGTGGTCTTTCCAACTGAAGTTGTTCATAATTTTTACACCCAGGTACTTAGTTGAGTTGACAGCCTTGAGAATTGTACTATTTATCGAGTAATCGAATTCCAACAGATTTCTTTTGGAACTCATGTGGATCACCTCACACTTATCGTTATTTAGCGCCAACTGCCACCTGCCACACCATACAGCAATCTTTTCTAAATCACTTTGCAACTGATACTGGTCTTCGGATGACCTTACTAGGCGGTAAATTACAGCATCATCTGCGAACAACCTAAGAGAACTGCTCAGATTGTCACCCAGGTATTTTATATAGATCAGGAACAGCAGAGGTCCCAGGACGCTTCCCTGGGGAGCACCTGATATCACTTCAGTTTTACTCAATGATTTGCCGTCTATTACTACAAACTGCGACCTTCCTGACAGAAAATCACGAATCCAGTCGCACAACTGAGACGATACCCCATAGGCCCACAGCTTGATTAGAAGTCGCTTGTGAGGAACAGTGTCAAAAGCTTTCCGGAAATCTAGAAATACGGAATCAACTTGAGATCCCGCGTCGATAGCAGCCATTACTTCGTGCGAATAAAGAGCTAGCTGCGTTGCACAAGAACGATGTTTCCTGAAACCATGCTGATTATGTATCAATCATTCATATACTAAAGCTGCTATTGTATCAGCATTCTTCACACGATCAATAATTTGTATTCACACAATATGCTTTTCACTTCTGTGATGCCATAATGTGTTGTTTGAAGAGCTAGGTGCCAAACCAAGGTTGCTACCTCAAAATGCAACCACGAAAAAAGACAAAACACTATAAGCCACACTGACTTTTCACTATGCCGCTGCAACCGATCTTCTACTTATGGCCTAGCACAGTACTGCTCAGCTAGAGCTCTGATCAACGACAAAGACGACAGCATTATCTTTTGGTAGGTCAGCTGTGTAACAGGGTGAACACTACGTGAAAGTTATTGTTATACGTACTCTGAGTAAGAGGCTTGTATATTGTCTGTATAAAAAGAAATGTTAATGTCGAGAGACAGCTGTATATATCCTTGACATTTCTGTGGAAATAGACTGTGTAAAATTGAGTAACTCATCTATCCATTTTGTAGTAAAATGAGCTAATATTTTGTGTTTTATAGTACCCCTCAGTCTCCTTCCAGAGCAAATCAAAGAACACTTGTTGTACCGATGAATGTATCTTTGGCTTTTTGGCTTATACAAAACAACAACCACACGTATATCTAGACTCTGGATGTACAACACACAATGTATATTATAGTTGTGCTCAGATCCATTATTGTGAAGCACTGTTATGTAGTCACTCTGTTCAATGCATCACAAGTTAGCCATGAGACATGTATCCAGGTTTCTATCTAGCAACACTTTTGATACAATACAAAGCCAAGGTTAAGTTTAGTTGGCCCTATCCCTTTCAGTTGTTTTCAGGGCTTCAAAGTATTTTTTAATACACAATCAAAAAAAGTTTTGCATCACCCCAGTTCCCAGAACTCCTGAAGATATACGTTGACTGTGGATATTTTACCATAGACACAGTCCCTCTGACTGTTCAGAGATGTCACTAAACCCACCCAAAGATGTAAACAACCATGCATGAGCAGTGCCTATTAGACAGAGGGGTTCTGACAGCCAATCAGTTCCAGTCATTCCACCAGAAAGGGTTCAATCATACCTAGATGGTCAATACCACGGTTCAATCACGTCTGCATTGTTACTTTGTGCCAGGAAGGGCTCTCAAAAAGGAAAGTGTCCAGGCGTCTCAGAGTGAACCAAAGTGATGTTATTTGGACATGGAGGAGATACAGAGAGATGACATGCCTCACTCAGATCACCCAAGGGCTACTACTGCAGTGGATGACTGCTACCTACGGATTATGGCTCTGAGGAACCCTGACAGCAATGCCATCATGCTGAATAATGCTTTTCATGAAGCCACAGGATGTCATGTTATGACTCAAACTGTGCACAATAGGCTGTATGATGCGCAACTTCACTCCTGATGTCCATGGCGACGTCCACCTTTGCAACCATGACACCATGCAGTGTGGTGCAGATGGGCTCAACAACATGCCGAATGGACCGCCCAGGATTGGCATCATGTTCTCTTCACCAATGAGTGTCGCATATGCCTCCAACCAGACAATCATCAGAGACGTGTTTGGATGCAACGCGGTCAAGCTGAATGCCTTAAGACACACTGTCCAGAGAGTGCAGCAAGGTGGAGATTTCCTGCTGTTTTGGGGCGGCATTACGTGGGCCGACGTATGCCACTGGTGGTCATGGAAAGTGCCATAATGGCTGCACAATCGTGAATGCCATCCTCCGACCGATAGTGCAACCATATCAGCAGCATATTGGTGAGGCATTCCTCTTCATGGACAACAATTCATGCCCCCATCATGCACATCTTGTGAATAACTTCCTTCAGGATAATGACAATGCTCGACTAGAGTAGCCAGCATGTTCTCCAGATATGAACCCTATCGAACATGCCTGGGATAGATTGAAAAGGGCTGTTATGGATGACGTAACCCACCAACCACTCTGAGGGATCTACACTGAATCATCGTTGAGGAGTGGGGCAATCTGGACCAACACTGCCTTTATGAACTTGTCGATAGTATGCCACAACGAATACAGGCATGCATCAATGCAAGAGGACATGCTGCTGGGTATTAGAGGTACCAGTGTGTACAGCAATCTGGACCATCACCTCTGTAGGTCTCAATGTATGGTGGTACAACATGCAATGTGTGGTTTTCATGAGCAAAAAAAAGGGTGGAAATGGTGTTTATGTTGCTCTCTATTCCAATTTTCTGTACAGGTTCTGGAACTCTCGGAATCAAGGTGATGTAAAACTTTTTTTGGTGTGTGTACTATGTTTACAACCTGTCTTCAAATTAAGCTAGCCATAATCTATAACAATGTACCAACATCATTCTTCAGGTGTGTAAAACGTGTACTTAGGAGAAAACTGCAAGTCCACTTACTTGCATGCCTTCTTCTTCTTGTTTTCCTTTTAACCATACAAATTTTACAGGCTGCCTTGAGATAGTCGGGCAGGATATGAGACGCGTCTCCTTCCGCAGGAACACAAGTATATCAAGCTGGAGGAAGACCACAGTCTTTCATTTGACAAATGTCCTCATGTCAACCCACACATTTCACTCAGTGTGACAACTATACTGCTAATCAATAAGCAATTATGACAGAGGTACAAGAAACATTTTGAAAATGTCACACATATAAATTGTTCCTCAGCACTGGGATAGAATTTTAGAAAACACCTTTACAGTGAAGTATGCTAGCATCCCACTGAAATGTAGCAAGATAGAATTACTCCCTTTGCTACCATTCTACTCCTTACATAATTTTGTTTTCTTTTTCCCTACAGTATACTAGTTAACATGCCATAGATGGTGATTTGTGTGTGTGTGTGTGTGTGTGTGTGTGTGTGTGTGTGTGTGTTTCCTTTACTGAAGAAGGCTATGGCGGAAAGCTAAATGTGTAACTGTCTTTTCGTTGTGCCTGTTTGCAAAACTCAATGTGTCACATTTATAGCGAGTAGTAATCTACCTTTTCCTTATATTGTTGATATTCCAACCTAGAGTTTCCACTGTTGAAAATGTTGAAATCTTTATTTAGACCATATTCCTTTAAAACGTATAATTCAATAGTTCAGTTAAGTTATGCTGATTCAAATGGTCTACCTAGTTTTACTGGAAACCTTTTGTAGCACAAGAAATTGGTAGATGACTGTGTTCCCATGCCATGTGATCGTAAAAATGTTAACTAATAACGGTCCACACACAAGAAAGAACTAGCTTACTGGACAGCCCTAACGTCACTCTTTCCAATAAACAGTTTACTTTTTATCGAAGTCATTAGTTAAAAAGTTATTAATTGAAGTCCACTAAAGTTTTGTCCCATCTGAAATTACTTCTGTTATTTGAACTTGTACGCTTATTTAATTCACACGTATGATGTTACACTTTTGTTGCCATAACTTTTGTGAATCAAATGGTACATTTGGTTACCCAAATATGACCCTATTTAAGAAAGTAAATAAATTAATGAAATTATGAACTAGATAATTTTACAGGAAAGTTGGTAAATAATCCCTTAGGTATACAACCAAATAAACCATCCAATTTAATTACTTTTACAGGCATCTAACAAACAGTTAAACAAAATGCAACAGAATGAGACCATTATTAAATTATGTCCCTGTATCACTATAAAGTAAAATGTAGTTACTGACTTTATTAATTATCCATACACCTGTCATTACATATAGTCACTAAACAACAAGTTGGTAGTTCGAGGTTAGCACTCACATGTTAGCACATTTGTGTAAGCGTTGAGCTCTGAATGGAAAGTTTGCAGTTATAAGTCACCCAATTAACACTAATTTGTCAGAGTTTGCACCTGGAACTCAACTGGTTAACATCTTAGTATCAAGTCTGTGCCATAGGGTAAAAGTTCATGTTTAGCCACCCACTCACGAACATCCTAGGTATAGATATGTCTAAATATCTCATGTGAATTTCTTTCGAATCCATGGTCACCATACATCTGACATCAAGAAGGGGATCAGTTTTTGACAAATTGTCACTATTTAAACATGCTGTGGCTGGTATCTAACTTGTTTTAGTAGCAGTGTTGCAAAAGAAAGTGGACTGTCAAACAATTAATAATATTACAAGATTAATTGTGAACTGGTGTGTTAATATAAATATAAGTGAAAAGCTCTCACATTTAAATCAATGGTTTTGAGTCTGTTATTGAACTATGAAATCACCAATTAAAGCAATTTCAAAGTACGAGACTTCATTTCATGGTGAGTCACCAACCATTTGAAACGATGTAAACACGTTAATACTGTTCCACCATATAGCACACCCTGCAGCCATTCATCCTGATGAGCCTTTGTTTGCAAGTAATCACTGAATATAAGTCCTCGTGATCCACTAGAGCCTTAAAAATAACAAGTGATTTCATAAGTGGCAACATACCAAAGTGGTCAAATTATCTAGCTGGTGGTGCTGAAGGTTGTGGGTTTGAGTCCCATCAGTTGCCATATACCTTTATAAAAATTATTGACATAACTGAACATTATTTTTGTTCATTTAATTGGTTGAAATACATTTTTTCCATTTCTAATCCTTTGCCACATCATTTTAATCATCATATTAATTCTTTCATTTGCTCTTGTTTTTCTTCATCCTTTATTCTTTTTTCATTTGGTAGTTTGCCCCTTGTGATTTTTATTTATCTATTCTACTACTTAAACATTTAAAAATTCGACTTCTCTATTAATAAATAACCTACTGATATTGGTTGTGCAATGGTCACTAAAATCTGTTTTTGTTACAATAGTACCTTTATTTTATGTTTATCGTCATACAAATATTTAAAATGTTTATTTTCTCACAACATGAATAAAATATAAATGCTACCTCACTACCTTTAACAAATTTAGAGACATGCACACTTCATTAACATTATGAAATACCGCCCTTCCGTACACAATTTTGATTCAGACCAGCCATACCACACAAAATTACATACTACAGAATATAATGAACAAATGAATGGATTTTAATTGTGTCTTCACGTTTAGCAATATCACATTTATTTCAAGGTTTTCCATCACTATTTATAAATACTTCATCACATAATATATTGTCAATCTGACCATTTCACGAATCTACAAACAACAAAAATCATTTTAATCGATGAATAATTTTTGTATGGATTCAAAATATTTTGCGTTCATTTCTTTTGTTAATTTTTCAGAATTCATGTGATGACTACATTTCCGTTTGACTCCAAGCATTCAATTTCTTTTGCATCGCTTGGTCCAAATTTATTCCAGATTTCCTTCATACGTAGGCAGTAATTCTTTGGCGAATGACAAAACATAATGCACGGTATATGAATGTGTTGTTTTTTCTTTTCCACGAAAATGATTTTTTATCCCTGAAAGTCAGTGAGCGAATATATGAGGCGTGTTTTTTAAGTAAGCACCGTTTTGAAATTAAAAAAAGACGTGCTAAGATATCTCAATAATTTTATTTTCCATGAAAGCCTGTACCTTAATCTACTTTTTTACATATTTTCCGTCAATATTGAGGCACTTGGCACAATGTTGTGCCAGTTTTTGAATACCTTCCTCACAGAAGTCTGCTGCCTGACTTGTTAACCACTGCATCACCAATGTTTTGACTCTGTCATTGTCTTGAAGACGCTGGCCACCCAGGTGTTTCTTCAAGTGCAGGAACAGATGGTAGTCACTGGGCGCAAGATTGGGGCTGTACTGAGGATGATCTATAGTTTCCCATCAAAAAGATGTGATAAGATCTTTGGTCTGATTCGCCACATGCAGACAGGCATTGTCTTGCAGCAAAATGATGCCCTTGCTCAACTTGCCACGTCTTTTGTTCTGAACTGAATGGCGCGGATTGTGCAATGTCTTACAGTAAGCTGCTGCATTGATTGTCTCATTACAAGGCAGAAATTCCAAAAGCAATACTCCTTTTCTGTCCCAAAAACCTGTGCACATGATTTTCCAGGCAGAAATTGTTTGCTTAAACTTCACTTTTCTGGGTGAATCTGAATGCCGCCATTCCACGGACTGTTGCTTTGATTCTGGTGTGACACAGACCACCGATGTTTCATCGCCCGTAACGATTTGCCTTAAGAAATCATCAGTCGTTGTGGTACCGCTCAAGGAAAGCCAATGCACTGTTTAAACGTTTGGTTTTGTGCACATCCGTCAACATTTTTGGTACCCAACGTGCACACAATTTTCAGTAATTCAAGTGCTCGGTCACAATGCCATACAAAACACAACGAGAAACATTGGGAATGTCATCCCGCAAGGAGGAAATCATAAAGCATCTGTTTTCTCTCACCTTATTGTCTACTTCCTGCACCAAACTTTCATTAACGAACGAAGGATGCCCACTTCGTTGTTCATCATGCACATTTGTGCGGCCATCCGTAAATGCTCTCACCCACTTTCTTACCATTCCATCACTCATAATGTTTTCTCCGTAAACTGCACAGATCTCACGAAACATCGTTCGCTTTTACGCCTTTAGCACTAAGAAACCTTATAACAGCCCGTACTTCACAGCTGGCGAGACTCACAATTATCGGATGCATCTCAAACACTCAGTGCACAATGTAAACAAGGAAGAATCAGACTGCAATGGCGTCAGCGCGTAGACAACAGATGTAGGTACCCAGTGCGCATGCACAGAACGCCGACCACAGCACTGTGGCAGCGGTGTGGCAAAATGGTACTTACTTAAAAAACACACCTTGTACACTGATCGGTAACTGCACCCCATTTGATCAGTTTTAATGACAAATTTTTGATTTTACTCACCCATTATCAATACAATTTGTTTCTGAGACGGCTTTGCTGCTTCAATAGTTTCTTCAAGTTTTCCGACATCATTCTGCTAATGAAGCTGACCAATTTTCTTTGATGGACTCCACATCCCATTTTAAAATTTTCACCCACTTCCCACTTGCAAAAAGCTAAAAGTTTTCTTATAAATAAGGAAAAGTGATAGCCATCAGCCACTGTTGGAGGGTACAAGCTGTCATTTGTTCGAGGCACAACCGAGCTTCCTTAAATTTTTCGAATATTTCAGAATCTATCATGCACAGCTACGTGATTTTTGTTCCTCCTTGCTTCTTTCCATTTCTTCAAATATTCAGTTCTTCATATACAGGAGAAACCACTTCCTTGTTGGTTCTTCAAAGAATAACTGGGATGGTCTTCAGTAAAGGCAACTGCTCTTGCTTTGTATGTTAACAAAATGTAATTTGATCAAAGTGCTTCAAAATTGCAACAGTTTAAAATATTCATCCACTCTTCATTGTCAACAGTACACTGCAATGAATATATTTTTCATTTTAGCATCAAAAGGAAAAAAAAAACAGAAAACCAATAGATTGTCGTATGTAACAACATACCTCATCATACAGTCTCTCTTCGTCAATCTCTGTGTTTAAAACGACATCTTCACTGTGAATAAAAATACACTCCTTCACGAGTCAAATTGTTGCCTCTGTGATTCATTTGCCCATCATTATTGTTTCTGAATTTATCAAATCAGGAGTGTTTTTAGATATGAGAGCTCTATCTCTGTAAATAAATAACACCTAGTGTACGGTATTGAAATATGTTCTCCTTGCTTGTTCACTGAATTCCTCCACTCTTTCATCACGACTTTCACTGGCTGATGGATTTGTGTTGTCATACATTAAAATGCCTCACTTGCAAAGAAGCTCCTCAAATGAAAAACTGATTTGTAATGATTAATGGGAAATCCACCAATTATTTTCATCCCACTGGAGAGATCAAACATCAACCCAAATTCTACATACCTGTTGTGACACAAAAAAAAAAATATCTTACTGCCAATAGTAATTTTAAAATACCTATTACAGCTATAATGATACATACCAAGATTTAAATGAAAGAAGGAATTACAAATAAAATGGAATTCAAGCAAAACAGATACTTGAAATAATGACAGCAATAACATGAACAAAAAATAAATAAATAAAATGAGGACGCAGAGGAAATTAAAACGATGAAAATATATAACAAAGTGTAAAATTACATGAACAAGTTTCAAAATGGAAAAAATAAAAGGACAAAAAAATGACATCATATAAAAAAGTTAATACAACGATTAAAGTGACACGGCGAAGGTTAGAAATAAAAATAATATACCCACATCAATTAACTGAACAAACATTGTTGCAGTTATCTAAATAAAAATTAAAAAATAAATTATGGTACCTGATGGCATTCATGTTGGTAAACTTCAGTGCACCAGCTAAACAACTTAAACGATATGCTGTAATGCCATTTGGGAAGTTTGTATTAATTTCAAGGCTGCACTGGATCACGAAAAACACATTTTCATTGATTTCTCGTAAATGAAAGCCCAACAAGGTGAATGGCTAAAGGGTGTCATATCTGAGACCCTAACCTAACCAACTGTATGGATGGTTTCAAAAATTAGGTGCCCCCTCTGGTAACCTCCTATTGGCTCCAAAACGTTGATCCCAACCCTAGTGAATTTCCATTGTAAGGTCCAGATCTTCAAGACCAACTGGAACACCTCACCACATCTCAGTGGTAGCATCTTCACAATTAGACCTAACTGAGAAGATTGTCATCGCTGGAACTGTTGAAGATCAATGCTTCCAACTCCAACACATACAGCTGGTTTATGGCACAACAGGCCAAAGTTCTTTCTGGGCCTGCAGTAGTAGATTTGACACAGATAGTTAATTAGTGCACCAGTGTGTTTAATTTACACATTATATTATAAATCATTACAATTGCTGAATGAGTGGAACAGCAATGTGGATCACTTTTTTACTACCTTTTATGTATTTTTATTTTGATTGCACTTTCCAAAGACGTTTGTTTTTTAAGTTCTATGTTAGAAGGACTCAGCTATTTGTATGATCAATTTTCCATTCACACATATTCTGCTAGTTTGTAAAACACTTTGTTAAGGGACTGTGGAACTATT
The DNA here is from genome assembly GCF_021461385.2 of Schistocerca piceifrons. Classification (NCBI taxonomy): domain Eukaryota; kingdom Metazoa; phylum Arthropoda; class Insecta; order Orthoptera; family Acrididae; genus Schistocerca; species Schistocerca piceifrons. Next base: position 234,952,343 of record NC_060143.1, read on the forward strand.
TCCTCTGAGCTTCACTTAATTTTCTTCACTTTTCTCCCATTCTGTTTCTCACACACTATACAGAATTTTTTTAAACGACATGAAAAGGACAACCTAACATATGAGAGGGACTGTGGTAATAAGGGAGGGAGATTATGGGTTAATATTTTATTGAAAAGAAGGAAAAATGAAATCAGTTACACATCTTTAAAAAAAATCCTAGTGTTAAACAGTTAACCTAAATCAGAGAGGCCAGAGGGGGAATTCTGAAAACTAATCTGGTGTCTTAACTAATGTTCCACGTCGCTCATTACAGTGTTGTTATGACACCATGATAATTATCTCCATCATACACTGACAACTGGACAAAAAGCAACAGCTATTCACTGTGTGGAGGAAAGACTACATTGTTGATATTCCTACCTGGCATTTCCATTATTTGTCTACTATTGCTTTTAACATAAATGAGGTATGTTTATTGCACAAAAACACTTTGCTCACTACATTTTAACTTTTGAACTTGTGTTTTTCTTCAGAGTACACATAGTGCAAGAGGCTAATGCAATGAGTGTGTGCTATGAATACGTATGCATTTCAAATGCTGAGTAGGAGTGTTAAACTCCGAGACTGTATCTATCAACTACTGAACACTGTCTCTACACAATGAATGTTTAATTTTTCTATGTTACTGTTTGTATTCCATCCATATCTTCCATTATCCTATTTAACATAAAAAAATTATTTGTGTAAATGTGTTAATTCTCAATGTCGGTAAATGCCCCTAATTTCAAAGTGATGTTCTCCACAACACAGCTGACCGCAGCTCGTGGTCGTGCGGTAGCGTTCTCGCTTCCCGCGCCCGGGTTCCCAGGTTCAATTCCCGGTGGGGTCAGAGATTTTCTCTGCCTCGTGATGACTGGGTGTTGTGTGATGTCCATAGGTTAGTTAGGTTTAAGTAATTCTAAGTTCTAGGGGACTGATGACCATAGATGTTAAGTCCCATAGTGCTCAGAGCCATTTGAACCATTTTTGAACAACACAGCTGTTTGTCTTTTTTTTCCCCTCCCACAAATATAAATGAATGGTTTTAATGTATGCCACATTATTCATATAACTGATATACACCAGTGGGCTAAGTAAAAATCCACAATTCATTTATCTTTTAAAGTGTTTAATACATTCTAATATTTGTCTCATGTGTCAAAAATTTTATTAAAGCAAATAAAGACAATTTCTATTACTTACAGTGGATTTTGAAATGTTTCCATAAATTAGTTGTTCAAGTACTGCTGTTTTTCCAACTTTTCTTAAGCCACACATCACAACCCGAGCTGTTTTGCCCATTTGATTTGGCTTTAGTTTGTCTATACCTTGGATTTGGCGATATGCTGCAATGGAAAAGAAACTACTATTACTTATAACAACAACAACAAAAAAGTAACAATCCATCTTTTCCTACATTGTTGATATTCCTACCTGGAGTTTCCATATTTTGTCTACTATTACTTTTAACATAAATGAGGTATGTTTATTGCCACAAAAGCAAACTACCTCTAAAATAAATAACATTTACACAGACTCCTATAACTTTATTTCACTGTCTCACAGAACTTCCATCTGAAAAGCAAAGGCCTGAAATGGAATTTTAAAGTACATGTACTTTTCATCTATTTGCCTTTGATTCCTTGTGCACTTCAGTCATCTTACACATGCATCAAGACATTAAGGAATGAATGAAAAATAAATATGATGATTATTATTATTATTATTTCTTTCCTTTCTCAGACATTATGTCTGGTTAAAAATGGAAAGTGACGCGGACCTTGATCAAGCGTGACTTCCTTTTAACTGTACAGTATATGTTACATAGCATTTAGGAATTTTCGGGTAATTGAACATGTATCAATAATTACAGATTTCTGTAGTTGTATATATAAGTTTGGATGTAGCTGTATTGCGTCCATGTACTGGTGGATATTGTGTGGTATGACTCCTGTAGTTGATAGTATAATTGGTATAATGTCAAATTTATCCTGATGCCACATGTCCTTGACTTTCTCAGCCAGTTGCATGTATTTTTCCATTTTTTCTCCCATTTTCTTCTGTATATTTGTTGTATTGGGTATGGATATTTCGATTAGTTGCATTAATTTCTTCTTTTTATTGGTGAGTATGATGTCAGGTTTGTCATGTGGTGTTGTTTTATCTGTTATAATGGTTCTGTTCCAGTATAATTTGTATTCATCATTCTCCAGTACATTTTGTGGTGCATACTTGTATGTGGGAACGTGTTGTTTTATTAGTTTATGTTGTATGGCAAGTTGTTGATGTATTATTTTTGCTACATTGTCATGTCTTCTGGTGTATTCTGTATTTGCTAGTATTGTACATCCACTTGTGATGTGATCTACTGTTTCTATTTGTTGTTTGCAAAGTCTGCATTTATCTGTTGTGGTATTGGGGTCTTTGATAATATGCTTGCTGTAATATCTGGTGTTTACTGTTTGATCCTGTATTGCAATCGTGAATCCTTCCGTCTCACTGCATATAATAACTTTTCTTAGCCATGTGTTGGATGCGTCTTGATCGATGTGTGGCTGTGTTAGATGATACGGGTGCTTGCATGTAGTGTTTTCTTTTTCCAATTTACTTCCTTCATATCTGTTGATGTTATGTGATCTAAAGGGTTGTAGAAGTGGTTATGAAATTGCAATGGTGTATCCAATGTATTTATATAAGTGATTGCTTTGTGTATTTTGCTAGTTTCTGCTCATTCTATAAATAATTTTCTTAAATTGTCTACCTTTATTATTATTATTATTATTATTATTATTATTTTGGATGTGGAGTATTCAACAGTATAATCATCAGTGTCCTTACAAGGAGTCAGCATTACATTTTCTTTGAGTGGGGGAGGGGAGGAGGACGATATAAGCTGTTCCCACAGGCATCATTGTTTATAATGCAGTAACGTCCATCCCCTCCCCAACACTTAAGGTATGTGGCCCGAGCCCGACAGATCAAAAAATTTCAAAACCCTTACAACTGGTGCCAATGTCAGCGAGGATGGTGGACAGATTTCCACCCAAATCAAGGGCTGCACTAATGTCAGTATATAAAACATATGTTGCGAAAATATACTGAACCAAAGTGGCACACCATAAAATTCACGGAATGGTGGACCTTCCTGCCAGAGGGGGAAACCTGGATTAAAGGGCTATGCCCTATGCACAGTTTGGTGAGCAGCACCTCCTTCAATCAATCTTGATGGCACGAAGTCCATCATACCTGTATGGTGGATTTGAGTGACTGCAGTTTGTTGTTGCCATCTCTAAACCATTCAGTCCTCCACTGATATATTATTCTTCTGTCAAATAATGAGATGACAGTGCGTAAGGGAATGGCACATCAACACAACACCATCCCAACATGCTTCTTAGGCTGCTTTGTTGGCTAAGTCATTTCCATGTATTCCCAAGTATCCAGGTACCCAAAACAGGCCACACTCCTGGTCTTCCTGTTGGAGCCACTGTAATGTGCCATGTATGAGCTGAATCAACTGGTCTACCAGGTGCATTTAGTGGACCGCTTCTAGCTTACTGAGCGAGTTATAACCGACAAGAAACCTTTTACTGTGATGCCTTTCAATCCACTCCAGGACCATCATAGTCCAATATAAATAATATATCATAATTTGTATAGTGTTCCAGAAGGCACGTTTCGAAAGCCCTATCAGAGAAAACAGTTTAACAACTGAGGGCATTCCCTTGTTGGGATCAACAATGAAACTACAGTGAAAACAGAGTTGTAAAAATGTAATCTGCAGTACAAATTTTCTTGTACTGAATCAGGCTTAAAATTATTTGGGTCTTTGAAGATGCCTTGTAACACCAATATCGATTGTAAGTAGTTTATACTGTGTAATTATGTGTATTTGACTATGAAGTGTTTGTTCTTTACTAATGAAGGTCATTGAATTGTCAGAGAGAAAGCTGAATTTTGTAATACATGTATTATGAAAACTAAAATAACGTTTAAAAATAATGAGACTTTGTAAAATATATATGTTCAGCAAGAGAAATTGTAGTTTGAATGCTGGTTCATGCTTAGGAAACTTGTGTTGTACAGTATAAAAGATGTAGGGAATCCCCTCCGCTACAGAAGTGGTTTGGCGCACGTTAAAAAGTGGATTTGGCAGTCAATCTGGGCAGCTACGGGGCGAGCATGCTACGAAGTCAGTGGCTAATTGTTGTATGGTTAACATTGAGGGGCCAAGTGAGGCATTGAATAGCCAATTTATATTGGAATTGCCTCGGATGTGGTTTTGGGTGGCGTATGGTGCTCTTGTTATATGGAATGGCTCTAAAACAAGGATAATGCATCACCAAGAAGACATTATAAAGAGCATTCAACATCAAGAGTGTGAGACCAGATAGCCACCATGTGCTCGCCACCACTATTGCGCCACTGCCCCGCCAACTTCAGGAACTCAGATATGTATCATAGTATGGACCAGTATGTTTGTGTGAACGTTTCTCAATAATAATCCCAGTGGTATAAACGTGTGTTTGAACCTTAAAATTGTCCTGATCATGAAACCAACGTAGGGTGCCATCCTAAATATGCAGAAACCGGGTATCCTGTTTCTAACTAATGTGCTAAAGTTTCGTGCCAAAGTGTGTAGTGTTATCATAAAAATAGCTGCTTCACAGGTAATGGATAAGGCATACAAACTGAACCTATATGAAAAGTAATTTTCCTTTTATTATTACTATCAACAGTTTTCTGAAGTTAGTTGAACTTAATATTTGAATTACTTGCTTTAAAGTATGAACATATAAACTATTTCATGTGGGATTAGAAAGCAATATTGGCAAATTGCATTTTGTTTCTGAAATATCACCAAAGTTCCCTGTAAAGACTGTTTCTGTTTATGGGCCCCCACTATATTCATTTCTACTATAAGAAAGATAAACTAAATACTGCTTTTGCTAAAGAAACCTGAAGCATTTCCATAAAAGTGTGAGTATAAAAAATGTCTGTGTAATGTTATTTGCTCTCTGTTGCAATGGATTTACTGCCATTTTTTTGAATTTTTTTGTGTCTTTTTTTTTTCCTTACTTATGGGAGGAGTTGGTTGCATGGGTAGAGAGGACTCTGATAGCATGCAGTGGTATGTGGCCTAGAATCCATGCATGTTGTTGATGGCTTCCAAATATTTTTGGAGCCAAGTGTAGCTTCTCCCTCCCCCCTCCACTTCCCCTCACCCCACCACCACCCCAAAGGTATACTGAGAAGTGCATGTACTCGTACTTGAATCTGCGGTCTGGGTTTGTGCAAGGGCATCACACCTAGTGATTGGCTTTTTAAGGGCCAGTGCAAAATAAGTAGCAAACACTGGACATTGCATTGCTTTGGAAGCTTTTTTGGCTTTACACAAGGGTATGGGTCTCATGACTTATCAACTAAATTTTACTTTCCTCATTATAAACTCATCTGCCCCCATAACCGAGTGGCCAACGCGACTGACCGTGATGCAGTGGACTTGAGTTCAATTCCCAGTACTGCAAGGGATTTTGGGATTTTTCCTGGGTGTAAAGAATGGACTGGGGTGCACTCAGTCTCATGATTCCAATTGAGGAGCTAACTACCTGATGGAGAGGTCGTGGCTCCAAAGTCAAAAACGTCAACCATGGTGAGAGTGCAGTGTGCTTACCCCCATGCACCTCCATACTGCATCCAGTGATGAATGCTGAGGATGACATGGTGGTTGGACAACTATCGTGTGGTCTTCAAGGTCTCATCGGGAAAGGGGTGAGGGGGTCCTTTATTTTTCGTTTTTCACTATAAAACCCCTCTTACTGCTCCATACCCTGAGTGATCCCTGGAGCAGTTTATTTATTTCAGAGGATGTGTACAAGATTCGCCCGATTTGTGAGGTTACCCTATAAATTTTCACACGTAGCCTTCCCATTACATGCCAAGTGGTATGACCAAATCTTTGATACCTAAAGTATCGCATTGGCCTGGGAACAAACAGTCGAACTTTTAAGATGGACATAGCCTGTAAGACTAGGTTCAGGTAAGTCCAGAGTGTTGAAAGTTAGAAGAAATATTGCAGTTTTTTCCAACATGCCACTGACTCTTCTCATATGGTTCTGTACTTCCATGACACATTTTTCTATTCTGCTCATACCTCTTCAGGATCCATATCCATTATATCGGAGCTGGTAATCATGCCTTTACAGAAGTTACGCTTGTTATCCAATACAAATACAAGAAGGTGGTCACTCCATGCCTTCCATCCCAGAAGTTTAGATACTTGGTATGATGTGGCAGTTTCAACTAGAAATATTCCACTATGAAGTTATTTAATACTTTTTAAGGATCCAGCAATACCCTTCAGCATCTTGCGAATATAGAAAGGGTATACCTTCTCAAAGGTCCCCTCTGCTCTCATGATTACAAAGAAAGTGTTAGGGCACACTAGTACCCTGTTATTGTAATTCTGAGACTTATTCCCGGATGGAGTGACCAATCAAGCACTCTTTTGTTGGTTGGTTTAGGTCAGTGTGGTTGTAATTTAACTCAAACACCCTGCCCCCACCCCCAAAACTAAAGCCATATGGTTAAAAAAAATTAAAAAGTCTTTAAAAAAGAAATGCCAAAACCCAACTATATTTATCATGAAAATCTGATTAAAATACAAAATGTTAACAGCTAGCTTTACATAAATTAAAAAGTGTTATCACATTTAGTAAATGCAGCTATTTACTGTCACAAGAATTTAAGTATTTAAACTTTTCTTGCAATATAAGAAACACAACTAAATAACATTTACACATCCAGATAAAAAAAATTAGCTTGATGTAGAATCATAACGATAAACACTTTTTGGAAGGATGCAGAAATTTATAGATTGTCACTAATTTTCGGATCTTTTCTTTCCCAAATCATTTCTTAATTTTGACAAAACAAGACCGTTGATGGAGAAGATTCTGTCAATGGATACAATGCTGGCAGGAGAAGAAAAGAGGCACTAATTAAGTATTGTAAGATTGTTTTGAATAAATTAATCATAGGAATTTGAACTGAACTCTTATATTGTCAATACAAAAAAATCCATAAAAACCTTATTTTACCCACTGGTTTACACCCCCTCTCTCCACCCCCCCCCCCCCTCTCTCTCTCTCTCTCTCTCTCTCTCTCTCTCTCTCTCTCTGTAAGTACTATCTGACAACACACCTAAACCATCAATGGGAAACAAATGACAACCAGGAAGAGCCCCACATGCCTCAGCAAGCCTTATACAACCCTTAGAAAAATGGGGTGAGGGGTAAGAGGGCAGGGTAGGGGGTGTGCAGGTGCCTCAGAGGTGCCCACTCTCAACAGCCATTCATGCCATCGGCATGTAGCAGCACACCATGAGGTTGAGGCTTTTCTGTGTGTACCTTCCTCACAGTCCAGACAGTGAAGCCAATGACCTTGTTCTCCAAAACACACTATGCTCCATCACCATGCTTAACAACAGTCCCTGAAGTATGCAGAGAGTTTATGGTAGAAGAGATCTGGTGGTGCTGACCAGTCCCCAGCTCGGGAAATCAGTGGTAGCGATGCTCATATCCAACCATTGCTGGAGGAGATCCCTGGGGAAAACACAGCCCTCCCCCTTCCATAAGCTGTGGGATACTTTTCACTGGCCCCTGTGCTAAGGTCTGTCTGGCTTGGATCACCCTACCAGTAGTTATGCTACTGCTGGGATAGACCTCAACATCATTGTGCCACACAAACCCAACCCTTTGGCACTGAAGGTGCTTAATATAAGGCATGTTCCACAGGAGGGAATTAACCACATAGCCACTCAAGAGAGCAAAAAGTACTATAAATACATAAAATTGCAACCAATCACTTTTTTGAAATAGTTATTTAGTCCATGAATCGGTTTTTGAACCTTTTCAGGCTCTTCTACAGAGGGTGTACTGGTTACATAACTATTTCAAAGAGTAATGCTAGGCACTGGCTTTGTGAAAAAAAGATGGAAAATGCTTTAATGCATCACCTTGAGAACTGTTTATATGCCGATTTGGATTCAAAATTTAGTTTTGTACTTACTGCGACAGTATGGGTGGTTTTTGTTGTTAATATCAATCTGTCTGCTTCCATTATTACGGACAGTTGGTGCCAGGACAGTTGGTACCGCATCACTCACTTTTACAGAACATGAATGCATGTATACTGTAATAACGAAACTTTGCAAGTTTCCAGCATGTGCTATACAACTGTTACTTGTTACAAAGATCTCCACACAAAGATATGGCATAGGCATACTTTGAACAGAGATATTATTTGTTTTTGTTTGCATATATTAAAGGGCATGCAGCTTTACTGTATGGTTAAATGATGATGGCGTCCTCTAGGGTAAAATATTCCGGAGGTAAAATAGTCCCCCATTCGGATCTCCGGGCGGTGACTACTCAGGAGGACGTCGTTATCAGGAGAAAGAAAACTGGCATTCTACGGATCGGAGTGTGGAATGTCAGATCCCTTAATCGGGCAGGTAGGTTAGAAAATTTAAAAAGGGAAATGGATAGGTTAAAGTTAGATATAGTGGGAATTAGTGAAGTTCGGTGGCAGGAGGAACAAGACTTCTGGTCAGGTGACTACAGGGTTATAAACACAAAATCAAATAGGGGTAATGCAGGAGTAGGTTTAATAATGAATAGGAAAATAGGAATGCGGGTAAGCTACTACAAACAGCATAGTGAACGCATTATTGTGGCCAAGATAGATACGAAGCCCACACCTACTACAGTAGTACAAGTTTATATGCCAACTAGCTCTGCAGATGACGAAGAAATTGAAGAAATGTATGATGAGATAAAAGAAATTATTCAGGTAGTGAAGGGAGACGAAAATGTAATAGCCATGGGTGACTGGAATGCGAGAGTAGGAAAAGGGAGAGAAGGAAACATAGTAGGTGAATATGGATTGGGGCTAAGAATTGAAAAGAGGAAGCCATCTGCTAGAATTTTGCACAGAGCATAACTTAATCATAGCTAACACTTGGTTCAAGGATCATAAAAGAAGATTGTATACATGGAAGAATCCTGGAGATACTAAAAGGTATCAGTTAGATTATACAGGGTTGCTCTGAGCACTATGGGACTCAACTGCGGAGGTCATTAGTCCCCTAGAACTTAGAACTAGTTAAACCTAACTAACCTAAGGACATCACAAACATCCATGCCCGAGGCAGGATTCGAACCTGCGACCGTAGCGATCTTGCGGTTCCAGACTGCAGCGCCTTTAACCGCACGGCCACTTCGGCCGGCCAGATTATACAGGGTGAGTCACCTAACGTTACCGCTGGATATATTTCGTAAACCACATCAAATACTGACGAACCGATTCCACAGACCCAACGTGAGAGGAGGGGCTAGTGTAATTGTTTAATACAAACCATACAAAAATGCACGGAAGTATGTTTTTTAACACAAACCTACGTTTTTTTAAATGGAACCCCGTTAGTTTTGTTAGCACATCTGAACATATAAAAAAATACGTAATCAGTGCCGTTTGTTGCATTGTAAAATGTTAATTACATCCGGAGATATTGTAACCTAAAGTTGACGCTTGAGTACCACACCTCCGCTGTTCGATCGTGTGTATCGGAGAGCACTGCAACATACATCGCGTTTCTACAGAATGACCTGCCAACGTTGCTCGAAAATGTCCCACTGGAAACGCAACAACGTATGTGGTATCAGCATGATGGTGCACCTGCACATTCTGCAATTAACACTAGGCTGACCCTTGACAGGATGTTCGACGGGCGTTTCATAGGACGTGGAGGACGCATAAATTGGCCAGCCCGTTCTCCTGATCTTACACCTCTGGACTTCTTTCTGTGGGGTACGTTAAAGGAGAATGTGTACCATGATGTGCCTACAACCCCAGAGGATATGAAACAATGTATTGTGGCAGCCTGCGGCGACATTACACCAGATGTACTGCAGCGTGTACGACATTCATTACGCCAGAGATTGCAATTGTGTGCAGCAAATGATGGCCACCACATGGAACATCTATTGGCCTGACATGTCGGGAAACACTCTATTCCACTCCGTAATTGAAAACGGAAACCACGTGTGTACGTGTACCTCACCCCTCATGGTACTGTACATGTGCGTCAGTGAAAAAGACCAATAAAAAGGTGTTAGCATGTGGACTTAATGTGCTGTTCCAGTCTCTTCTGTACCTAAGGTCCTTCATCGTTCCCTTTAGATCCCTACGTAATTCGGTGCTCTCCGATACACACGATCGAACAGCGGAGAGTGGTACTCAAGCGTTAACTTTAGGTTACAATATCTCCGGATGTAATTAACATTTTACAATGCAACAAACGGCACTGATTACGTATTTGTTTATATGTTCAGATGTGCTAACAAAACTAACGGGGTTCCATTTAAAAAACGTAGGTTTGTGTTAAAAAACATACTTCCATGCATTTTTGTATGGTTTGTATTAAACAATTACACTAGTCCCTCTCCTCCTGTTCGGTCTGTGGAATCGGTTCGTCAGTATTTGATGTGGTTTACAAAATATATCCAGCGGTAACGTTAGGTGACTCACCCTGTATAATGGTAAGACAGAGATTTAGGAACCAGGTTTTAAATTGTAGGACGTTTCCAGGGGCAGATGTGGACTCTGACAACAATTTATTGGTTATGAACTGTAGATTAAAACTGAAGAAATTGTAAAAAGGTGGGAATTTAAGGAGATGGGACCTGGATAAACTGACTAAACCAGAGGTTGTACAGAGTTTCAGGGACAGCATAAGGGAACAATTGAAAGGAATGGGGGAAAGAAATACAGTAGAAGACGAGTGGGTAGCTCTGAGGGATGAAGTAGTGAAGGCAGCAGAGGATCAAGTAGGTAAAAAGACGAGGGCTAATAGAAATCCTTGGGTAACAGAAGAGATATTGAATTTAATTGATGAAAGGAGAAATTATAAAAATGCAGTAAACGAAGCAGGCAAAAAGGAATACAAACGTTTCAAAAATGAGATCGACAGGAAGTGCAAAATGGCTATGCAGGCATGGCTAGAGGACAGATGTAAGGATGTAGAGGCTTATCTCACTAGGGGTAAGATAGATACAGCCTACAGGAAAATTAAAGAGACCTTTGGAGAAAAGAGAGCCACTTGTATGAATATCAAGAGCTCGGATGGAAACCCAGTTGTAAGCAAAGAGGGGAAAGCAGAAAGGTGGAAGGAGTATATAGAGGGTCTATACAAGGGTGATGTACTTGAGGACAATATTATGGAAATGGAAGAGGATGAAGATGAAGATGAAGATGAAATGGGAGATATGATACTGCGTGAAGAGTTTGACAGAGAACTGAAAGACCTGAGTCGAAACAAGGCCCCGGGAGTAGACAACATTTCATTAGAACTACTGACGGCCTTGGGAGAGCCAGTCCTGACAAAACTCTACCATCTGGTGAGCAAGATGTACGAGACAGGCGAAATACCCTCAGACTTCAAGAAGAATATAATAATTCCAATCCCAAAGAAAGCAGATGTTGACAGATGTGAAAATTACCAAACTATCAGTTTAATAAGTCACAGCTGCAAAATACTAACACGAATTATTTACAGACGAATGGGAAAACTGGTAGAAGCTGACCTCGGGGAAGACGAGTTTGGATTCCGTAGAAATGTTGGAACACGTGAGGCAATACTGACCTTATGACTTATCTTAGAAGAAAGATTAAGGGAAGGCAAACCTATGTTTCTAGCATTTGTAGACTTAGAGAAAGCTTTCGGCAATGTTGACTGGAATACTCTCTTTCAAATTCTAAAGATGGCAGGGGTAAAATACAGGGAGCGAAAGGCTATTTACAATTTGTACAGAAACCAGATTGCAGTTATAAGAGTCAAGGGGCATGAAAGGGAAGCAGTGGTTGGGAAGGGAGTGACACAGGGATGTAGCCTCTCCCCGATGTTATTCAATCTGTATATTGAGCAAGTAATAAAGGAAACAAAAGAAAAATTTGGAGTAGGTATTAAAATCCAGGGAGAAGAAAGAAAAACTTTGAGGTTCGCCGATGACATTGTAATTCTGTCAGAGACATCAAAGGACTTGGAAGAGCAGTTGAACGGAATGGACAGTGTCTTGAAAGGAGGATATAAGATGAACATCAACAAAAGCAAAACAAGGATAATGGAATGTAGTCGAATTAAGTCTGGTGACGCTGAGGGAATTAGATTAGGAAATGAGACTCTTAAAGTAGTAAAGGAGTTTTGCTATTTGGGGAACAAAATAACTGATGATGGTTGAAGTAGAGAGGATATAAAATGTAGACTGGCAATGGCAAGGAAAGTGTTTCTGAAGAAGAGAAATTTGTTAACATCCAGTATTGATTTAAGTGTCAGGAAGTCGTTTCTGAAAGTATTTGTATGGAGTGTAGCCATGTATGGAAGTGAAACATGGACAATAAATAGTTTGGACAAGAAGAGAATAGAAGCTTTCGAAATGTGGTGCTACAGAAGAATGTTGAAGATTAGGTGGGTAGATCACATAACTAATGAGGAGGTATTGAATAGGATTGGGTAGAAGAGAAATTTGTGGCACAACTTGACTAGATGAAGGGATCGGTTGGTAGGACATGTCCTGAGGCATCAAGGGATCACAAATTTAGCACTGGAGGGCAGCGTGGAGGGTAAAAATCATAGAGGGAGACCAAGAGATGAGTACACTAAGCAGATTCAGGAGGATGTAGGTTGCAATAGGTACTGGGAGATGAAGGAGCTTGCACAGGATAGATTAGCATGGAGAGCTGCATCAAACCAGTCTCAGGACTGAAGACCACTACAACAACAACATATTAAAGTTGATGTATGGGCAAATACTTTAATCAAAATTGGTATTAACATGAATGCCCAAAATAAATAAATAAATAAATTACTACAAGAACAAACTTCAAATATTTCTATTCTTATGTTAACATATAATACAGTCAATTTACAATCAAATATTTTAATCAAAACTGGCAATAACTTGAATGTCCAGGTGTAAAATAATAAAGAATAAGTTATAGTATTTGCAATGAACTGCAGCTGTTTGTACGACCATGAACTTTATATTTAAAAAATAAGAACAAGCTTCGAATGAACTCCTGACTTATTTCTATTCTTACATTAACATGAACTTGAATATTAGTAAACGCAAACTCTGTTTACTTCAGCTAAAGGTAATATGTATAGAAGTATCTCTTTATTTTAGCAGCTGGGGTTTTGACATTTAGTACAGGTCTTATTCTGTGATGGTATATTTATGTTGATATGAATATTAGTAAAGGCAAAGTCTAGAGGTAATATGTATAAAAGTATCTCTTTATTTTAACAGTAGTTAGGGTAAAGAGATGGATACAGGGGGTGGGGTGTCAGATTGGGGGATGGGAAGGGGGCATAGCTGGCTGATTGATTACCTGTTTTAAAAGAGTAAGCAGCTCGGATATGAGTTGCAAATGAGTTTGTATACACCTGACTTCTGATACTGTTGTGTAGTGATTTTGGTACTGTATATGATTTTAGTTGTATTTTATTGTCTGTGAAGAAGTTTATTTTTATGTTATATGTCCTCAAGAGGTTGGCCATTTGGTGAAAAATCTTCCCTAGGAGCGACAAGCTTACAAATGTAGTCGTCTTGTTTGTGGGTGTTTGTTCAGCAATTGGTTGGTTTAATTTTGTTCTATTGATTAGTTTATCTATAGTAGCAAAATTGTACCAATTACTGGAGGCAACTAATTTAATAATTTCTGTTTCTTTTTGTCTTTCACTTGGGTCTATTGGGATTTTAAGCATGTGATTAACCATTGTTCTGAAGAATGCTTTTACATGTTGGTCTAGATGGCAAGAAGAGTTGTGTATGGTAATATTGATGGTTTTGAAAGTTATGTTCTTGATTTTTATTTGAAATTTTTAAACCAAGATAGTTAATGACTTCTGGTGTTTCATGTTCTACAGTGAATTGAATTTTGTGGTGTAATTTATGAAGTTCTTTGGCTATATTTTCTATTTCTTTTGTTGTTCCATTGAACAGAAAGAGTGTAATCAACATAGGATTTGTAACTGCTGATCTTTCAGTTTGGTTGAGGATCTAAAAATTGTTTCCAAGATTGTTAATATATATGTCTGCTAGCAAGCCTGCAAGACCACTACCAAACGGCAATCCATTTTCCTGAATCTCAAACATCCTGTTGAACATGAAGTAGCAGTGTGATTATATAAGCTCCAGGATCTCTGCAAGTTCGTAGATTTCAGATCTTCCCATTGTTCCATGTTTGAGTATGTCGTTTCTTATTATACTGATTTTTCCTTGGCACACATGTTTGTATATAAGTTGACTATGTCACGAGATGCAAATCTAGTTGTGGCTGGCATGGGAATATCTTTTATGCTGCCACTGAGCTCATAATTGTTGTTGGCTGAAAACTTATATTCAAATACAAGTACCTTGTGGATGATGTCATTAAGTTTCCTGGGGATTTTATAGCTTGGACTATTGATGGAGTTCTCAGTGGGATGTTTAGGATATTCTGATTTATGGCTCTTAGGTGGTGATCTCAATTTCAGTGCCAATGGGTTCATCACTATACAATGTTTTGCTTCTATTGGTGTTAACAGGAAGCCGCTGTTTTTAAGTAACTTTCAAATTTTATCAAGGAATTTTAGAGTAGGATCATATGCTATTTCTTTTATGTTATTATTTCTGAAGAATTCAAGAGTTTTGTTAATATAATCTGATTCATAAACGACAATAGCTGTGCCGTCCTTGCCTGCTCTGACAACAGCATTTTGGGTCGAAAGTTTCTTGTGTCTGTTACAATATGTCCTATGTTCACTATTCACCTTACTGCACATTTTGCTCTGGTCAATATTTCTCATAATAATTTTTGCCTTTTGGGCTACAGCAATTTGTTCGCTGTGTTTTAGTTCAGCAGTTGTGCATTTAATTTTTGTGCTCACTATTAGATCTTTAATACTGTTTTTATTTAGTGTGGGGGCAATATTGTGATCAACACCTTTGTTTAAAAGCTTTAATTCATTACTTCTGAAGCATATTTCTGTAGTATTTATTTATCGAAAGACTTATGTTCTATTTGAGAAAAAGATGAAGGTACCCCTAGGGGTATCTAAACCAGGGTCAAGTCTAAAAATAAATAAAAATTGCCAACTGATTGGCTGTGTACTTTATTAATTGAATATATTTCAACTTAATTGCAGATAAACAGCAAACTGAATACAATAAAATAGCTTCACAGGCGATTCTTCCAACACCCCTCTACTCTGCCGCTCCGTATCGCCTGCGATGGCTCTCTCCTCCATCCTCCTCATCCAATTCTGAGTGATAGAGACCAAAGAGCCCCATACACTTTCTTGTTCAGCAATACTGGAAACCTAGCGGTAAAGACTAATGAACCACAGCGCAACTCAGTTACCTCAGAGATAGGCAAGCCATCAAGCATCAACACACGCGTACTGTAAGGATGTGTGATGTCGTGAAAGGAGGAAAAGCTTTTTCAGCGTTATTTTTTTTCAGTAAATTGTGAACTTCATGACTTTATTTGGGGTCCAGTAGAGACTGTACCTCTTACTCATGGCCTAGGAAACCCCTTGTGACCACCTGACGCTATTTCCTTCAGATAGGCCAACAGTATACTGTATTTCATGTAAAAGTATGGCTCGCCCTGTTGCATATAGTACAGACTTAAATGCATTTTTTGAGATCACAGTGCTTATCTTTTTCTCATGTCTAAGTGAGATGACAATTATGTTCTTTGTTGGCATATAAATTGGCAGTGTCTAGAAAGAGCATCAATACATGAGCAATAACGTTACGGCTTAGCTCTGGGTGCATATCGTAGAGCTGTGAACTGAGAAGATCTTTCTTTTTGTGAAGAGATTTCATTTCAGTTTTTAACCAAATAATTTCACATTGTGCTTTTGCTGTCTTGATGACATGAAGTCAGGTTTTCTGAGACACCCTTTTTGCTAAATGTTTTGCAAGCGTGGTTTTCATTGGTTTAAGTTTACATTTCCAAAATTCGCACGTTCTAATTACCTGCTGTGGTATCAACAGATTAAGCTTATCCATTATGGATATTTAAGAACCCATGACAGTTTTTTTCAATGCAAATACATAAAACTGCAACCAATAACTATTTCAAAAAAGTGACTGGTTACAGTTTTATGTATTTACATTGTATAAACAGTCACAGGTTCTTCAACATCTGTAATGGATAAGCTCAATCTTACGAAAAAGTAATATTTGTGACAAAGATTTTTCTCAAAATGTATATCATGCTATGTACTGCATAGAAAAAAGTGTAAAGAAAAAGAACTCCAAAATCAATTAAATATATGTCCACGACAGAAACACTTCTATTAATCATACAGTGGAGAGGGAGGGAAGATGAGGAGGAGGCGGGCAAATAGATCTTCGTCTGCCTTTGTTCACTGTGGGGTTGGATTGACCTGTCCAACTTTTTTAACCATTCCCAACCTACCCCTCTTTCGTCCCTGACAAAGGGACTATTAGTTCCAAAAGCTAGGTAGTGTGTATCTTTTACTTTAAAGTGTGTGTGTGTGTGTGTGTGTGTGTGTGTGTGTGTGTGTGTCTATTGCCCTATTGGGAGTACAACACATTTCACCTCCTGGAGATAATTACTGGCAAGCAATTCCATCTCACAATTTAACAGTTTTTCTTGGTTAAGTCTTCCTTTGATAGCAACAGAAAACTGATGTTCAGAACCCAATATTTCCTCTATGATAAAAAAGACAGCTTGAAAGCAATTGGACTACTGATAGATTAGCTAGGAGATTCAACAATGATGATGATGATGATGATGACAGTGATAATTTAAAGGGACTTAACTAGAAGGTTATCAGTCCCTTCAATAACACGAAAAGGTGGAAGAGAAATGGTGCCAGAAAGAGGATGGTTTAGAATTCACAATTTTCCATTTCCTCATTATTATCTGGTACACACTGCTTATGTGATATAGATTAAAAGGGAGATGCTAGACATTTAGTAACAGACTTGACTTTTTATACTGCTAAAAGAAAGAGGGAATTTGGGGGTGGGGGCAGTGGGAGGGGGGCGGCACACTGGTGTGTCAGCAGAAAGACTGCTACAGTTGTAGAACATTCAGTTTTGTAAAATACCTGTGGTGAGGCGCACTAACCACACCCATACTGCACTAACATCAGTCCATAAAATATACCATTGAGGAAAAAGATGAAGATGATGATGATGAGTTTAAAGGGACTACACTACTCCGCCAGCCTGACTGGCCGAGCGGTTAAAGGCGCTACAGTATGGAACCGCACGACCGCTACGGTCGCAGGTTCGAATCCTGCCTTGGGCATGGATGTGTGTGATGTCCTTAGGTTAGTTCGGTTTAAGTAGTTCTAAGTTCTAGGGGACTTATGACCACAGCAGTTGAGTCCCATAGTGCTCAGAGCCACTACACTACTCAGTATCAGTCCCTTCATTCATAGCAAAATGGCATAACAAGATATGAAATGAGAAAAGGAGAACTGTCAGCTCCAATATCCGTGACTATGTCATCATGGTTGAGAATGTGTGACACAACATTTAGCCTGACAGACAAAAGTGAGATAGAAGACAAGCACTGGGCACTGAAGTATACACTTAGAAGAATCATCACATGAGGCGTGAAGCTAAAATGGGGTGAGAAAATGCCAAGACAGACTGAACACAAGATCTGCTGCAGCAGCATAAGTTTATATGCCAACTAGCTCCACAGATGAAGAGATGAAAGAGCATATGATGAGATAAAATAAAGTATTCAACTCGATACAGGAGAAGAAAATTTAATTGTGATGGGGATTGGAATTTGGTCAGAGGAAGAGGAATAGAAGGAGAAATATTTGATAACTATGGACTGGGGGAAAGGAATGAAAGAGTAAGCCACCTGGTAGAATTTTGCACAGAGCATCATTTAACATCACTAGCACTTGGTTTAAGAATCATGACAGAAGTTGTATATTAGGACAGGTCTGGATCTATACAGGTGAGGGAGAAGGCCTGAATCTATACAGGTGAGGGAGTTGGGGGTGGGGTGGAGGGGGCAAACCAGTCCGGGCAGCAATTTCATGGAGCACCAAATTCATATTCTTGAAGAAAAAAAACCTTCTTTCACAAAGCTTCTTAGCAGCCAGGGCACTTTGGTCTATTGATTATTCATAAAATTTTGGAATGCATCCCAGTTGGTTTCTGAACATTTTTGAAAACATTCTAAGTTGATTTCTGAATGCATGCATGGTGTACATGATGTCCTTGCCAGGGGAATCCCTGTCACATTTAGAAATAAAAAGTACTTTCCTGCAGACAAAAGGGGACAGTGCTTACGAGCTGAGCCGAATAAACCCGAATGGGTCACTGCCAATTGCTGTTTGTTTATGTGGTTCACTGGATGTGCAAATGATCAGCATTGTTATAATTATTAGTGAAATCCATAGATTCAGACTACCAGAGTGGAAATAAACAACTCACAGGAATAACAGTTAAGAAAGATTACATGTTATCTTCTCAGTGTATCCAAGAAAATGAAATTTGGCAGAAAACTTTTGCCATACCGCTACACTACCAGTTGTACACTTCCCAGTTAGCAGCAGCGTTATGTTCTATTCTCAGAATAGCATGAAAAGCGCATTGTATGAACATGCAATAATGCCTAACCGGAGAATAAACACAGGATAACTGAACATGTGATTCTGGCAGAGAATAGGGGAGGGAATAGTTACAGATTTAGTGATGGCAAGATTGTTTGTTGGAATGAAGAAGGAGAAGATACAGGGACACCACACACATTATATGGAAGAATATGACAATTTATATAAAAGTTTCTTACTGCTGCTTTTCAATCACATGCTTGATAAACTGGAACATGTGAATGAAATGCGAAACTTTTTGCTTGTAGTAGGCCTAATAGGCATTTGATATTGGTATTTCATGAATTATATTCTGTTGTGTTATTTATGCCAATAAAGTACATAAAAATGACCATTTGGGCTAAAACAGTCTTTCTCATTTAGTGTGTGTTACAAATGCTGAAATATTAAAAAACACTATTTCATTTTATCTAGCACGCAGTGGCAAAACAGACGTAATCAAATCGAGAAACCAAACCAATCTTGGATACTATTCGTATTAACAGCTTTTTCAGCATAAGACAACTACGTTTTGATTTCTCTTGTAGTAAAACATTTGACGAACTTTCATGAGATTCTTTCACAGAAAGGAAAGCATGTCGTGTAAAGCTGTAGCAAGATTACAGACAGAAAAAATGCTGGGACCTAAGGAGTTAATAAAAGTGTACTGCCTTGCTTGTCTCTAGTTTTATGTTTCCTATATTTGTTCTGGTTTTATGTTTCCTATATTTACTTTTATGTCATGCAAAAGAGAAAGTTATTAGCTAATAGGCAATAAAGAGTGCTAATTTTCTGAAGGTTTCTTATTCTCCTGGTCACAAATAATTCCACCCAGTATTAATTGTGAGAACTTTTTTTTTAAAAAAAGGGGGATAGGATGTCAAACTGGCCAACTGGGAGCAGGAGAAGCACCACAGGACATTTTAATTTCCACTGTCCTGAATATAGGTTTGATGGCTTCCATTACAAAATATACACATTTGGATTCCACAGAGCAAACTGCAGAGACGTGAGATAGAAGGATGCTGAGTGAAGACGTGTGGTACTGCACTTTGGCACACTTGAAGACCAAATAATATATTAAACTCTAAGAAAGATGTGCACTAAAAATGAACATATTTTTGAAAAATTGATTTTTTTTTTTTTTAATGTTATGTCCTATCTCAAACATGGAAGAGACCTGGGGACACCAGAAGGTTTCATATTGATTATATAATGGTGAAACAGAGATTTCAGAACAAGAATTTAAACTGTAAGATATTTCCATGGGCAAATGTGGACTCTGACCACAATTTATTTGTTATAAAATGTAGATTAAAAGTGAAGAAATTGCAAAAAGGTAGGAATTTAAGGAGATGGGCCCTACATAAGTTGAAAAAACCAGAGGCTGCTGAGAGTTTCAGTGAGAACATTAGGCAACAGTCGACTCGCAAGAGGGGGAAGGAATACAGTAACGTAAGAATGGAGAGCTTTAACAGGTGAAATACTAAAGGCAGCAGAGGATCAAGTACAGGTAAAAAGACAAGGGTTATTAGAAATTATCTCAGAAAAAGACTAAGGAAAGGCAAATCTACAATTACAGTTTATGTAGGTTTGGAGAAAGCTTTTGACAATATCAGATGGAATACACTTTTTTAAATTCTGAAGATAGCAGGAATAAAATGCAGGGCGTGAAAGGTTATTTACAATTTTTACAGAAATGAGATGGCGCTATACGAGCCGACGGGCATCAAAGGGAAACCACTGGTTGACAAGGGGATGAGAGAAGGTTGAAGGTTGTAGCCTATCCCCTACGTTATTCAGTCTGTACACTGAGCAAGCGGAAAAAAATGGAGAAGGAATTAAATTTCAGGGAGAACAAACAAAAATTTGAGGTTTGCCAATGACACTGTCAGAGCAAGAGACTTGGATGAGCAGTTGAATGGAATGGACAGTGCCTTGAAAGGAGGATATAGGATGAATATTAACAAACACACATAAAGGTAATGGACTGTAATCTAATCAAATCAGGTAATGCTAAGGGAATTAGATTAGGAAATGAGACAGTAAACACAGTAGACAAGTTTTGCTATTTGGGCTTTAAAATAACTGTTGATGGCCAAAATAGATAGGATACAAAATATAGGCTAGCAATGGCAAGTAATGCATTTCTTTAAGAAGAGAAATGTGTGTGTGTGTGTGTGTGTGTGTGTGTGTGTGTGTTGCTGACAAAGGCCTTAATGGCCAAAAGCTAAAACTGTGTGAATCTTTTTGCTGTGTGTATCGCGACTCGGCATCTCTGCTGTATGGTGAGTAGCAACTTTCCTTCCCTAATATTGTTACATTCCATCCTGGATTTTCCATTGTTTGATAGTTAGATAAAGATAACAAATGTTCAAAAATGTATGGCAATAAGAAGGGAGAAAGTCCCCTGGGGCACACACTGCAGTGAGACGTACTTCCCCGACAACTATATCTGACACCAAACATGGAGGTGCATTAAATTTTGTTACAAACTCTGTTTTCCCACAGGATACATCTAACCCATCATTGGCAAGTATATGAGGCATGAGACAAACATATCAATTTTTCATCTCAGATCAGCCAGCCGGTCACACACTGCAAAAAGTGTGAGCAACTGTGGGATGATTACCACAGCTGCACTGAGGGGAGACCTACTAACGAAAAAGGAACTCGTGGGTAAGGCTGGCATGGGCGACACACAGTTTGTCCACTAAGACAGCATCATCCTGACAGGGCCAGTGAGAAGTCTGGCATGCCTTGGTGGTTCCCTAATTTGCTCTCAGTTTACTCAGTTCCCTGAACACCCCATGGCTCAGTGTCCAGATGAATATTACCATTGTTCTGGAGATGTGGAAGTCAACTAATGTGTCTCAGATGTTTTTGGGGTAGATATGCCTTGTAACCAGCCCATGGGGTCACTACAAACCACAAAGTCCTTAACAGCAAGAGTTTTAATGTTATGCAGGGCCCATGACATAGCAACCAACTCTGCAGCGTATACATTGCACACTCGAGGCAGAGAATAGTTCTCACATCCCCTTGCATGTGCAAATTCTAACCTGACCCTACTGTTGACATTCACTCCTTTAGGTAGTCATGGAGAACCAAACGGAACAGGTGTCTGAGAATCACAGAATCATCGTTTTTCTTGGGGCCACAAAAAAAGGTTCACCCTAATGATAGAACTGGGTACCTAACACAGAAAGATGGGGATGGGAAAGGGGGGGGGGGGGGGGGGTGTCTCGAGAACAAACTCTACAAAACAGACAAGAGGGGGCGGTTGGAGATCCCTGTACACAGCCTCCAATAATATCCCAGTTGATTACCTATTTTTGGGCGATTCATGAACAGTCTGAACTGTCTGTTATGAAACAGAGTCAAATAACATGGATGAGTAGGCCGCTGACAGATTATGAGTGCATAGTTCGTGAAAGAGTTGCTGGCATCTGACCCTCCATGGTAAGACACAAGCTTCCACCAGGAGGCCATCTACAGGGCTCGCGCAGCAGGCTCCATTGCCAACTACACATCACTGTGGTGGACCCAGTCTAACAAGCTCTGTACTGATGGTTCTGCTGGCCTGTAGGCAACACATCTGTAGTCCAGTCAAGATAAAATTTCAGAAGAACTGTGTGATCTGTGCCCCAGGAGATGCTGCTGAAAAATCTGAGGGGGGTGACAATCCTCAAGCAATATGATGTGTGATCAAAAACTAATGGGGAATTTTCGTTTTTTAAAAAACATCTTTATTTATTCGTCAACAACTGATGTGTCTCCATCAAAGTAATTGCTCTCAGAAACAATACACTTATTCCAGCACTTTTTTCCAATCTTGAAAGCACTTCTGGAACTTACTTTTTGTGTTCAACTCCTTCAGTGATTCTGTTTTCTTCTCGTCAATGGTGGTGAAACAATGTCCTTTCATGGTTCTCTTTAGCCTAGGGAATAGGCACACACACACAGTGGCTGAGGCAACATAATGGTTTTGTTTTTTGCCAAATAATCATGAACAAGCATTGAAGTGTGAGCAGAAGCATTCTCATGATGTAGTTTCCACAAGTGATTTTGGCGCAATTCTGGTCTTTTTCTTCAGACTGCTTCACACTGACTGTGCATAACTAATTCATGTACTGGGCATCCAGAGCAGTCGTCACCTTCAACACCTCCATGACCATCTTTGAATTGTTTATACCACTCATAAATTATTGTTTTACTCATAGTAGCTTTGCTAAAAGCCACAGTCAACATTCTGAATATAGTGCTGCAATTCATTCCATTTTTCAAGCAAAATTTAATACACATTCTTTGAGCCATCTTTTTCAAAAATAAAAATTCGCCGAGCACTCAAAAACACACATAATCATTTTGACTGTCAACAATAAATTAAACATTGAAAACAGCTGAAAATACAAAAATACATCAGAAACACGTGTACCACAAGACAAAAAAAATCTTGATGTATAAAGCCCGCAAAATTAAAAAATTCATTTTACTTTTTGATCACACCTTGTATGCCTTGAGCTGGTGTACATGTGGTAACCACATTAACATAAAACGAAAGGCCTAAAATGCAAGCCCGAAATTTGTTTGAAAGGCCTAAAAGTTTGAAAGTGTCAACAATTCAAGTAACTGGTTACTGAGGTAAAGCTCTGCATGTGGCTGGACAGTCCTGATTTGACTATAGCGCATGACACGAGTTTTCATGGGATAAAACTGATATCCACAATTCAGGGCTCAATTGTGTGCTTGCTTTGTGTATGACTCCCTGAAGATCATGCTCTGCAGTGCAACACACTTCAGCTAAGTGTGCCGTGAAACATTCAGCAATTACCACAGGATCAGTACAGATGTCATCGTTGAGGGAGGTACCAGGAACTACTGTGGATGGTAGGTGGCAGCAACTGCAGAGGAGTTTAGTCCGTACTTGAGGTGATGGTGTGTGGGCTCCCACAGATGGTACATACTGCTCCTGACACTCCTGCTTTATCTTCTTCATTAAGAACTGTGCTTTTCTTTCATGTCCCCTAAATCCTGTTAAACGTACTGTAAAGGGATGGGGTTTGTGTCATTGAAGTGCCCTGTGACACTCTCCGATAGTGACAGCTAGTTCTTCAGACCACGATGACACATGTATCTGTCAGGAATAGCCTGAAGAATAGGGTATCACTGCTTCCATACTGTGTACAATCATGCCAATTGCATCTTGCACTACTCATCTACATCTACATCACATTTTAAAGTGCCTGGGAGTGGTTTCAGCAAACCACTCTCACAGCAATTCTCCATTATTCCAAACTCAAACAGCGCGCAGAATAAGCAACCGCCCATATCTTTCCATGCAAGCTCCGATTTCCCTTATTTTATTATGATGAGGGTTTCTCCCTATGTAGGTTGGCATTAACAAAATATTTTCACATTCGGAGGAGGAAGCTGGTGATTGAAATTTCGTGAAAAGATCTCACCACAATGAGAAACACCTTTGTTCTAATGATGCCCACCCCAAATCCTGTATCATGTATGTGACACTCTCTCCCTATTTCTCAATAAAACAGAATGTGCTGTCTTTCTTTGAACTTTTTTGACATATTCTGTTAACCCTACCTGGTAAGGATCCCACACTGTGCAGCAGTACTCCAAAAGAGGACAGACATGCACAGTGTCAGCAGTCTCTTTAGTAGATCTGTTGTATCTTCTACGTGTTCTGTCAATAAAATGAAGTCTTGGTTCACCTTTGCCACAACATTTTGTGTGTGTTCTTTCCAATTTAAGTTGTTTGTGATAATAATTCCTTGGTATTTAGTTGAATTTACGGCCTTTGGATTTGATTTATTTATCAGGTAACCGAAGTTTAATGCATTCCTTTTAGCACTCCTGAAGATGACGTCACATTTTTCATTATTTAGGCTCTTCTCCCGACTGGTTTCAAAAGTTGCTTTGGAGCTGAGAGCTTGCCAGTTGGCTTTCCGAAGTGAGCAATGTGATGCATGTTCCATTGGCTGATGGATCAAGAAAGAGTGTGAGAGGAAAGCGGTCACTGTCACAAAGGTCCCCATGAATGGACCACTGGTCCTGGATTAAGGGTAAGATGCTCACGATGCAGAATGTAATATCTATGGATGAATATGTTCCATGGGCTGTTCTGAGATGCGCTGCAACACCAGTGTTGAGGAGACAGACTTCCAGTTCTGAAATTAACTGCTATATTACTTGGCCCCTCTGGATGCAGAGTATTTTGGGCACTGAGGTCCTTCAGTAGGAGGAATGGTAGAGGCAGCTGTTCCATTAGCTCCACCAGGTCATGATGTATAGAACCATTGGGGGTCGGAGGTAGATACACATCACACAGTGTTATTCTAACTGATAGATAGCCACAAACAGCCATGATTTGTATAGTAGGATTTATAATTTTCAATTGTATGTAGTTGGATTTCTGAGATCCACGTCTCCTGAAGTGCCACACCAACTGCAGAATAAGTAGCCATTAGGCCTAACTGAGTTCGGCCAGCTGGCAATAGTAGCCATTACAGTTCATTGAAGAAACATTGGACTAGGATCTGAGAGTGCAGCAAAGGGGAATTACTTTGTTGCTGAACTGTGCTCCACCTGAATGTACAGTTCTTTATCAACCTCTGGGGGAGGGTGGACCGGATCGACTGGAGCAGCAGAATTTGGTTTAAATTTCAATCTATCCATCTTGGCCTGTGATGTTTCGGTTTTGATGAAGATCTCCCTGTTTCAACTTCTGGGACTGAAGAGGACCATTCCTTTTTAAGCCGAGCAGCCTGTGGCTCTGTCAGCCATTAGGTGGTGGTAGACTGCTGGTCTGTTTCGTCCTGGGAAGGAGGCAATTGGGCACGTGTCCTCATTCCTGATGATGTCGGAGGAGGACGAGGAAACTCCAGCTGCACATACTGGGTGGTTATAACCAGTGTTGTTATGGGTCTGGGGGGTTGAGGAAGCTGGTGTCGCTCCCCTGTCTGAGATACAGGCAGTGGCACGTACCTACTGTCAGGAGTCACTGTTTGAGACATTGTCATCAAAGGAGGGGTGTAAATTTTACACAATATTTGCAACGTTTGATGTCATATTGAGTGGATGGAGTCATTCAAACTTTTCATAGGGTCTTGATAGACAGGTGGTCAAGTGTATTATATTCATGAATTTTCTACCTCCTCTTGAAAACTGAACATGTGGTGAAAGAGGGGCAGTTTACACATGTAGGGGTTTGCTCACAAGAGCTGCCCTCATGTACTGTACTGGCACATGCCCCACCAGTAGCCTCACTAGTATAGAGGGAGGACACGTGATAAAATCTGTGGCACCATAAACATTTCATAGGAGGAGGAAAATAGGGCTTTACAGCACAGCTATAAACCATTACCATAACTTTCTCCGGTAAATCATTTCCATCAGAAGCTAGGATAAAAGCTTCAGGGTCCATGAACAAAATGGAATCCATGCCGCTCTAGGTTAGCATGCAGTTCTTCATCTGTTTGTAGTGCAGCTCGTCATGAAAGATGACATCTTGAATCCTGCTAAGTTTGACAAGGAGAGATTGTAACTTGTATATTCTCTTGCTTGTCATAGGCCTGAAGTGCCTGTGATTGGTTAGCACTCAATGCTGTGAGCAGCAAACATCTATTTCTCATCTTGTTTATTGCAGCAACTGCTTCTAACAGATCCTCAATATTTTCAAAGGAAATCAGTGGCTGCATTGCTGTAAAAGATTCTCTGTCAGTTCTAGAGCATTCCAAGAACTGGGCAAGCTGGTCAGCCCCATTTCTTGTTGTCCGACTCTCATCCCATGGTAAGGCCAGTGACGGACATGCCAGGGGGTTGTTGTATGTCTCTGCACCAAAATTTGGCTTTGATCCACTGATTGTCTTGGTATGACCACTGGTCTGGGTCAGTTTGATCCATTTCATGGCGTATCATTTACCCTGATGCCACTCTCTCCGATCGGAGGCTCTCCCCATGGGCGTTCTCCCACCCCTCCTCCACATGGCAAAAAAGCTAGCTTGCGTAGTAGCCATTGCCTGGAGTCCCAATCCAACAGACTAGACAGGCACCAACCACACCTGTATTTCGTTAATTGAGTACAGGTGCTAATAACCTCACCGTTGAGAGACCTGTACATAAAATCACCACCAACTGTACAAGCACCTATTTGGTAGCAGAAGTGGGGAGGTTACAACTCAGGCAACAGCAGTGCGATCCCTGCACTGTCAAACCATGAGGGTGCATGGCGACCATCCCCTCCCCTCACCCTCAACAGATTGGCTTGGCTGTTGCACTGGATTTCAAATGTGAACATAAATTCACTCTAATAGCAGGTCCAGAAGAACACAACCCACAATGGATAGATTGTGCACTATGCAAGGTGTCCTTCACCAAACAGTTTACACTTTTGAGAAACTGAGAAAAGTGGAGCTAAGACCTTAAACTGAACCACAAGTAACTATATCAAAAAGGTTGAGGGGATTGATCACGAACTAAGCTAAAATTTGTGTGTCTTAGTAATGGCCAAGTTGGCAACGTAAAAGCATCACTAGGTCTAAAAAAATCCTTTTATTTGCCTCTCATGACAGGCAAGGAATAACCACATGTCTATTCTAGTCCCCCACACTGCATGGGGGAGTGAGAAAAAAAATTCTGTGCAGTATGGCAAAAGGATGACAGACTTGATTGTGTGTAGACTGATAAGAGGTATAAGAAGGTCATTGGTTCAAAAAGAGAACATAGCTGAAGGTCACCAGACACATAACTGCAGTGAGAGGTACTTCTTCAACGCTCAATCTCTAAACTGGTGAAGAAGGAAATGACAACTACTCTCTCACATAATGTATAAAACACGGTCAACAGCTACTGTATCAGGATGAAGTCTTTCGCAATAGCACTTTTGTATAAAACATTCTCAGACTTCTTGCCATGTCAATTCAGGATTAAACATTGAGCTATTGATGACTTCCATCACCGTCATCGTCAGGAGCAACTGGCATCAGTTGCTCTTGACAATGAAAATCATGGAAGTCTTCAAAAGCTCAAGGTTTTAACCCGAATTGATGCGGCAAGAAGTGAGAGAATGTTTTATACAGCTGTTGTATCACTGAATATCATCAGACAAAAGGATGTACACACTTTATGTTTACATTGCAGATCAGTTAAAACAAAGTATTCTTTAATGATATGTTAACATTGTCATGTGTGCTCTTCAGACACACTTGGAAGGGTCCCCCAGCCACAAGACAAGTTTGTTGATGAGTTGGTGCAGCCAATTCAAAGGTGGCACAAGGAGAGCATCTTTCAAAAGGTTCAGGTCAAATTCCACCACTTCTTATCATCTTTGAAAGTTTGGGCGTTTTTCATGGTATGCAATAGTTTGCCATTTCATGTCTCACGCCTTCAGAATATGGTACTGCAGATGTAACCATAGCTAAGTATTTGGGATTTCCAGCTCTAATATTTCTGTTGTATCTTTGGATAGTTTTTCAGCACATACATTGTCTGGCAAACCCAAATGGTTTGATGTTCAAAGGAATGTGATGATGAAAATCCTCCTCTGTGAAGGTCATATAATAGGTCATGAATATTACTGAGATCAGTGAGTAGCATGACCAACATTGGTCTCTTGCCTGTAGTCCACTCAAGAAGTCACTACAAATGATAAATATCTAGACTCGAAAAGTTTCACTGTGTTACAGAACTCTTAGATTAAGATGTCAATTTGGCATCAAAATACTGCAACATTTGGGAGAGTCTTGTTTGAGACCACTTAGGTTTATATATAGACATAATTGACACACACATTAACTTTGAAGCCGTCTATGCATAGAATTACAAAATATTAACAGTCCTAAAGGTCCGAGTAAAATATTTGTGGGTAAACGGCAGGGCCCTTAGTTTTGGTGGAGTTATGGAGCAAGTCAGTCAATACAATTGGGTTGAGGAAACACTACAGATAGAAAAGCTGTGAGGACCGGGCGTGAGTCGTGCTTCGGTAGCTCAGCTGGTAGAGCACTTGCCCGCGAAAGGCAAGGGTCCCGAATTCGAGTCTCGGTTGGGCACACAGTTTTAATCAGCCAGGAAGTTTCATATCAGCGCACATTCCGCTGCAGAGTGAAAATCTCATTCTGGAAACATCCCCCAGGCTGTGGCTAAGCCAAGTCTCTGCAGTATCCTTTCTTTCAGGAGTGCTAGTTCTGCAAGGTTCGCAGGAGAGCTTCTGTAAAGTTTGGAAGGGAGGGGACGAGATACTGGCAGAAGTAAAGCTGTGAGGACCGGGCGAGAGTCGTGCTTCGGTAGCTAAGATGGTAGAGCACTTGCCCGCGAAAGGCAAAGGTCCCGAGTTCGAGTCTCGGTCGGGCACACAGTTTTAATCTGCCAGGAAGTTTCATATCAGTGCACACTCCACTGCAGAGTGAAAATCTCATTCTGGGCTACAGATAGAGTTCATGCAAAATAACATGGCCGGTATGTGCGCAGTCAGCAGAGCATGCATGGAGAGAGCGGTAGTGGTGGAGGTTGCAAGCAAGCACTGTAGGAGAAACACTGACAGCTCGAGGGGAAGTGCCATTCTAAACTGAATCTTACGTTCATATTTTTTGTAAATATTAAGTGGAGACACTCCACACCCACACTTGCATGGCAAACATTCAAAAAAAAATCTACTGTTACCTCTGCTTTGGTTAGTATCTAAAAAGTATTCCACTGAAAGTGGAAAAAAAAAAGCTGTGACCTAATTTCACCTGGCATGTTAACCATTTGCAGCTTTGAGAGAAATGCCATGAGTGGCGAATTTTGAGTAAAACATACATTTCTCTTGTTGCCTTGTTAAAATTTGCTTCTTTTGCCAAAACACAGCAGAGTTTACAAAGTGTCATCTCACTAACATGTTGTGCAGACACAAATGCAAGAGAATTATGAAGCAGCGGCTTATTAGGTAAAGAACTGACCAACAGTTTATGAAAAAGCACCTCCTTGGTACAAAAATAAAAGTGTAATGTCTTCACTTGTGGTGTTCCAAAATCCACTGCATCAATTCTTTCACTGCAAAAGTCTGTAGTTATTGGTATAAGACACTAGGGAATGAAAATTTGCATATTAACTGTGTGGCAAAATACTCTCCTCTTTGCATACTATCATTCACCAAAATCTCATTTTGATACCTCAAACCATTTATTGCTGGTGTGTGATATGAAATGAAATGAGCATATGGCATTGTTGGCCGGGAGGCCCCATGCGGGGGAGTTCGGCCGCCGTATTGTAAGTTCTTTTTAGTTGACGCCACTTTGGCGACTCGAGAGTCAATGATGATGAAAATGACGATGAAGGACACACAACACCCAGTCCCCAGGAGGGAATTGAACCCAGGCCCCCTGTGTGGTTGGCAGAAACACTTCCGCTATGCTATGGAGGCGGACAGGTGTGTGTGATCACAACTGAGTATGCCGCATCAGCTCAATTTTCTCAAAATTGGTGACAGATGGAGACTTCCACCTATATCTAAAGAAAAATTCAATATGTTAGCTGAATTTCATATGAAGCAACATATTACATACTATGCACAAAACACAAAATCATAGGGAACTCTATCTTACAGCAGCAAATTTTGCCAAATTTCAGGCAGTGTCTTACTTAACTTAAATGCAAATATCACAATAGCTGAGACCATTAACAAAATGATGGGCATGTCATCATGAAGCTGACACATAACGCTATAAGTAATGCAAAAATGAATGAATAGTTTCTGTAAAATCGTTTGAGAAAGACTGCAAAGCATGCATCTCGATTCTGTCATCGCTGACCAGCCGAAAGCCAGCGAATAATGGCAGCCTCCCCTTCCAAAAAAACAAAACAACTCGCCCAGTGCTTTGGATGAAAATTGGTCACTGTGCATTGGCCACCATATCCCACACAGACTCTTGTCTGCAATGTGATTGTGTGCATTCAGGCCAGCAGAAGAAACTGGAGTTATCTGTGTAATCCCTAAAGCCATGCCGAGGATGATTGGCTGTTTGGAGGTGAGTCATGAGCACTCTGATTCTTTGGTTTTGAAAGTACAATAATAATGGCATTTAGGCACATGACTGAATGTGATCTTATAGCTGAAGAGGAATTTCTGGCACTGTAAACTGAATGACGGTACTCCCACTTCAGCTAGGACATTGTAGACTGGACTCTTATGAACGGCTCTATTTGCTAGTTGTACTTCACAATGGTATAAGGTTGCAAATACAGCTAGTATGTATGGCAGTGATGAATTATTAAGTGACACTGTCCAAGGTCCAGAAGAGATGAAATTAACATTTTGTAAAATCTCAAAAATTATTTAAACCACTCCTAACAAAATGTTACTGGAGAAAGAGAATTCCTAGTGGAATGTGCCTTAAATTGGGATGTGTTTAGCAACCACATTAATTTGTTATGACATAATAACCCTAAACACCAGAAGTGTTAACTACTTTTAGTAACTGACCTAAGTAAAGTTTAGGGAGTGTATGTATAGATTTCAAAACATTCAGTACTGACACCAGCAAGGCTCTATTTATATATGGACATTTTAACTTCTATGGATTATGCCTTCTCAGAAATAAAACAATCAGAGAGATGGCAAGTTTTACTTAAAAATGGGCAAATAGCCCTGAAAACTTCATTTATGTTTAGTGAACAAAATGTAATACCACCACACAATCATTTTTATTTTCCCAGCAGAGGCACTGCAGCATTTCATGAGGCCTGGAGATGTATACCAACAGAAAGCTTATGAATAAATGTTGTTATGCTTCTATTCACTACAAGGAAATTAAAAGTTTTTAGGTGCCTGGTGTGTAACAATTGACGGTTTCTAAAAGTGAGATGATAATTACTGAATGCAGATATTTCTGTTAAGTGTATTGCTAGAAGGTCACTACTATCCAGCAAGCTGCCGTTAACGTGTTTCCTAACAGAGAAAAGGCATTTGAAGCTGTTTGCAGAAAAGATTTACTGCAATTACAAACATTTCGCATAAGGGCCACAAAGATGAGACAAATTAGGGCTCATACAGAGGCATACACACATTCATTCTTCCCTCATTCTATTTGTAATTGGAACAGGAAAGGAAATGACTAGTAACGGTATGAGGTACGCTCTGCCACAAACTATACAGTGGCTTCTTGTGGTTAGATGACCAATTTTTTTGTTTATAGTGTCAATTTTCACTTTAAATTTGGGGCACCAAACAAAAATTTTCACCATCATTGTGACATTCTGAGAAAGAAAAAGTGGGTGGAGGGACTTCAAGAAGGCCACACTGTCCTGGCTGTAGACCTATTTATCAACCAATGGCGACATATTCGAACCAAATGTGAGTTTAAAGTCAGTAAATTGGTGTAAATGACAAAATAGTGGGCTGAGTGTAAACTGCCCCCATAGAGCAATGATGTTTTAAGGATTTTAAAACTATACGGTATATTTCAAACAATAACTGTGGAGTTTAGCTTTCTTGCTTCACTTTACTGAATAATAAAGGCACCAACTGCAAGTTTTCCTCTCTTTCTGAAACGCTCTGCTTTAAGGAGCAGAAGTATTCGATACAGCACAGCTTTTCACTGAATAATCTAAGCCATTTTATCTGTTTATGAGGTGGTTGTAGTCTCATTGCAAATACATGGTTTAATCTCAGATACCACTTTGCCAATTCATTACCGAACTGTCATCTTTTAACTACTCTTAACGCCCGGGTTATATTACAGATAGGGACGTCACTGCAACTTTGATTTCGTATTGACATTCGGTGGCTTCCCCAACTCACGACCAAATTCTGACCTTACAACCAAACCTATACATGGTATTACGCTACTACAGATGATTCTGTCACCACAACCTACAGTCCATGAAACAGTATACACGGAAAAAAATATGGTCAGTGTTCTGTACCAATCCTGTCTGCGTACTTCTGAAGTCACAAGATACACTATTACGTCACACAGAGCACTCATCCTCCGGAATAGGGAGGTCCAGTCGTCCCATGTTGTCAACAGAATTTACCACATTAGGCCTACTGTTTCAATAAATAAAGTTCGCTTGAATAGAAACAAACTGAATCCTAAATATTACGATTTTAAAAAGAAACAAGAAGCGAATAGAAGGAAAGAACAAAAATAGTCAGGAATACGTGCTCTTCTACACAGCACATAAAGTGTGTTGTAAAAGGGTATGGACTCAAGCATCAAACAAAATTGTTGGAGCTGATACCATGTAAGAATATCCTGTGTTTCGCTAAAACACCGCGGAAGCGCCCATCTTTGAATGAATTTGGAAATCCAAATGACATTTTGCTATTTACTACGTACTCCGTCACACTGACACGTAAAAACTAAAGCACTGCAGCAGCGCATTCGGTGGGCTTTAAACATCTCGCCTACTCAAACAATACTAATTACGTGTTAATTTCGTTGTAGGTAATTCACATGTCAACTGTAAGAGGATTTCAGCAACTGTTTGTAATGTATTAAATAACATACGTTAATCAACTTAAGCTCTATTCACACTTCACGCTCATTCACTTAACACATTGACAAATTACCTTTTAATTATCAATGCCTCTCGAATGCCACATCAGCAAACACAAAACATAACATCTAATTTTCACATAAGCAGTATAAACATAGAACCAAACAATTGCAAATGTAAACATAGCAGTACAGTATCGATAGTCGCATCACTTGCTCGTCTTTTATTCAACGTTGGAGAAAAATTGTCTTTGGACTGGATAGTTTTTAATATTTGTTTTAATATTTAGAATAATTACTAAACAAGCAGCAACCAGTCGCAAAATCATGTTTTATTTATTCACTTTTGTAAAAGCGAATAAATAAAACATGATTTTGTGACAAAAATGAATAAATGAACATGATTTTGCGACTTGTTGCTGGTTATTTGGTAAGACTATAGAGTCTCCTAGTTTTTGTTACTTCTCTGTTGTTTTTTTTAGTTTCTTCTCATTGTGAGTTTTTGCAAGTAAATATTTTTTCGTTAACACATTATACCGGACGGCTATGCAATTATTTTTTGTAGGCAAGTCGCCTACATAATTGGTGACCTCCGATTAAGGAACTTTAAACCTTTCGTTAGCTACGTCGAACATTAACTGCAAAAGCAATGAACGACGACGGCAAACGATACGGTTCGATAACGGAAGAAATTCATAGGCTTCAGAATGAGATAGAAACTTTACTGTTGCATATTTCGAAAGATATGAACTTCAAGCATATACCAAGCCAAAGAAATGACGTTGGTTCAACAACCATGGCACACACCAGCAAGGCAACATATCGGAAACTGGGACTACTGCAGCACAACCACAGCAAGTAACAGCAATGGAACTACCCGCTGGTTTCAACGCTTCACCAACTCAACGGTTGTAATTACGAGCGCCCCCATTCATGCCTTCTCAGCCACACACATGGTTCGCGGTAATGGAAAATATATTTCTACAACAGTGAATAGTCAGTGACCACGAAAAGTTCACCTTGTTGATAACTAATTTGGACCATCAGACCTCGGCTTTGATATCTGACATTATAGTGAACCCGCCTACAGAAGAAGCATACTGTAGACTGAAAGAAGAATTAATTTCTCGGTGTGCGAAGTCAGTCGACATCAGAGTCAAACAAGTACTTTACCAAGAGAAACGGGGAGATAGGATCCCGTCAGAATACTGGCGTCATTTACGCAGCCTAGTAGATAGTTCGTCAGTCTCTGATAGACTGTTACTCCAGGTATGGCAACAACAGCTACCAACACAAGTAAGAACTACACTTGCTATACGACGAAAGATCAGTTGACAAACTGCTGCTCGCTGCAAACAGAATCTACGAGACGCACGAGCCTACTGCAACAGTCGCAATGACGTCGACAGATGCCACGCACGATAACTGCCATTACCAGCAAGACCAAACTGACGATATAACAATAAACTGGGCCGCGGTCGCAACGCGACAAACAACAAATAGTTGGGTCATTCCATCTCAAGTCACCCAGGCCTTGACACCAACCATGTCAGATTTTGATGAAACTTGGTACAATTACCTCTTTCATCATCCTGAAAGCACTTGTAAAATTTGTTTGCTCTATCTCTTATAGTTTTTTTATAAATTTTTAAAGTTTTTAGATTTGGCGTTGTTTCAGCAGTCGGAAATTGTAACTTAAACGTGTCCTCACAACTAAAAAAATTTGTATATTAAAGAATACTCAAGATATCAGTATGAAATTTTGGAATAAGTTTGTGTATTATATCTAAATGTTAAAAAATTACCATAAAGATATATTAAAATCTTCCAAATGAAAAAATTTACAAGTTTTTTATTTTTGTTAGCTAACGGATGTTTAGTTTTACAAAAACTGCAATATCTAGAGTCTCAGACCTGATAGAAAGCTCAAATTTGTTTCAAAATACTCTTAATTGTGTAGGCTATTAGATAAAAGAAAAATTATGTTGCCTTTTAACCTGTTTAATAGTTATCTAATTTTTAAAATAATATTAATTATATTTTAAAAATAACAGATACCAAGTGACTTAGACACCGAAAATAAGTTTATGTCTTCTTGGAGTAACAATGTACACTTGGATTTTGTTTTGTTACTCCTGTGTTTTGAAGTAAAAAATTATTACAGTGTTAAATAGTGCTTGGATAGTATTTTATTAAGTTTATTCGAACTCTCAGTAAGTACTGTTACTTAGTTTACAGAGATTCTTTTCCAATATCCTATAAAAGTAACCAGAACAGTAACCAGACCAAAAGTGAAATCAGTATGTCAGATACCTGTAGTGTAGGGTTATTTAAAAAATCTGACTGTTTCCAAACAACCTACACACCTTCAAAAAAGTTACAACCGGTATCAGAATTGAGTGAGGAAGAAAAAAATTTGATACACTTACGATCTGGAATTAATATGTGTGAATTTAAGAATATACAGGGTGATTCAAAAAGAATACCACAACTTTAGGAATTTAAAACTCTGCAACGACAAAAGGCAGAGCTAAGCACTATCTGTCGGCGAATTAAGGGAGCTATAAAGTTTCATTTAGTTGTACATTTGTTCGCTTGAGGCGCTGTTGACTAGGCGTCAGCGTCAGTTGATGCTAAGATGGCGACCGCTAAACAGAAAGCTTTTTGTGTTATTGAGTACGGCAGAAGTGAATCGACGACAAGTTGTTCAGCGTGCATTTCGAACGAAGTATGGTGCTAAACCTCCTGATAGGTGGTGTATTAAACGTTGGTACAAACAGTTTACAGAGAATGGGTGTTTGTGCAAAGGGAAAAGTTCTGGACGGCCGAGAACGAGTGATGAAAATGTAGCACGCATCCAGCAAGCATTTGTTCGCAGCCCAGGAAAATCGACTCACAGAGCTAGCAGAGAGCTGCAAATTCCACAATCAGGATGGAGCGCCACCACATTGGCACTTATCTGTCCGTAACTACCTGAACGTCAACTACCCGAGGCGATGGATCGGCCGCCAGGCAGCCCATGACAGAGCACTTCATCACTGGCCTCCAAGAAGCCCTGATCTTACCCCCTGCGATTTTTTCTTATGGGGGTATGTTAAGGATATGGTGTTTCGGCCACCTCTCCCAGCCACCATTGATGATTTGAAACGAGAAATAACAGCAGCTATCCAAACTGTTACGCCTGATATGCTACAGAGAGTGTGGAACGACTTGGAGTATCGGGTTGATATTGCTCGTGTGTCTGGAGGGGGCCATATTGAACATCTCTGAACTTGTTTTTGAGTGAAAAAAACCTTTTTAAATACTCTTTGTAATGATGTATAACAGAAGGTTATATTATGTTTCTTTCATTAAATACACATTTTTAAAGTTGTGGTATTCTTTTTGAATCACCCTGTATGTTCACACCACAGCTACTACTTTTTAAATGTTTTTGAAAAGTATCAAACAACATGTGTAGATCCACTAAAAAAAACACAAAAAGCCCATCAAAAAATCGTTGAGAAGTGTAGGCTTGGATCTTTCTAAACAATTACTGACAAAAAATATTAGCATAAAACCTGGACAAAAGCTTTGCTCAACATGCCGCAACTTTTGTGAGGAAAAATTAAGAGTTGAAGTCAATCAAAGTGAAACAGATGATGAAGTCATGGTTGAATTAGAATCATTGGAATCCAGAAATGAATCCCTCGTACAAACAAACATTGCTCTTGATTATTTAGGTTTAACACCGATAAAGCTTCATGGTTTGTCAGAACAAAGTAAAGGGTCTTATTTTAAAAGGAAGGTTAGCAGTATTGAAAAGACTGCAAAAAAGGCGGTTTCAAAAGCATTAAAATATGATGCA
The DNA here is from genome assembly GCF_021461385.2 of Schistocerca piceifrons. Lineage (NCBI taxonomy): Eukaryota > Metazoa > Arthropoda > Insecta > Orthoptera > Acrididae > Schistocerca > Schistocerca piceifrons. The sequence goes on from NC_060143.1 coordinate 234,989,406, forward strand.
CCAAGTTCTGATGATGACAAAGAAGATAAAAGTGTGGTTGAGAAAGCAAAGGATTTTGATGTAATGATTTCTCTTATAAAAGAGAAGATTTCATCTGTTGGGAGGTCTAGAAAAATTCAGATTCTGACCTTGGCTCCAGATTCTTGGAGTCGAAATAAAGTGATGAGAGAATTTAAAGTAAGCAAGTACATGGTGCGACAAGCTAGAAAGCTAAAATCTGAAAAAGGTATTCTGGAAACTCCTGGTCCAAAAACAGGTAAAACTCTTTCTGAAAATACAGTAAGGCTTGTAACAGATTTTTATGAAAAGGATGACAGTTCCAGACTGCTACCTGGAACAAAAGACAAAGTAAGTGTTCAAAAAAATGTGTACATGCAAAAAAGACTCATTTTGTGTAACTTGAGAGAACTCTATTATTCTTTCAAATGGGAGAATCCCGAGGTAGAAGTAGGATTTTCAAAATTTTGTTTCTTGAGACCTAAATGGTGTATCCTTGCTGGTGCTGCAGGCACACACACTGTATGTGTATGCAGTATCCACCAGAATGTTAAACTATTGCTGGATGCTGTGAAAATTGAAGAATCTGATAAAGACCTAATTAAGATGCTTGTGTGCAACACAGAAAACCAAAACTGCATGCTACATCATTGCAACAGCTGTCCTGCAAATACTGCACTAACAGAGTGCTTAACTGAAAAACTAAGTGAATATTATGATTTAGAAGAAGAAATTGTAATCAGTCAGTGGGTTAACACAGACAGGGCAGAAATGATCAAACAGTCTATCAGTGTTGAAGACTACATTTCTTTATTGCTTAGGTCATTGGAAAAGCTCACCCCGCACTCGTTTATAGCAAAATCCCAATCAGCAGCCTTTAAAAGATTGAAAGAAGACCCACCACCCAAAACAGCAATTATTGTGATGGATTTCAGTGAAAATTATTCCTTTGTTATACAAAATGAGATCCAAAGTTACCACTGGAATAGAGGTGGTAGTACTCTACACCCAGTTGGAGTTTTTCTAAGGAATGAGGAAAACAATGTTTTTGTTTCCAACCACTGTTTTATTAGTGATGACCAAGAACATGACACTGGTTTTGTTAACTTTGTACAAAAATAAATTACAAAGTGGCTGTCATTACATCATACTGACATTGACTCAGTTCACTACTTTACAGATGGTTGTGCTGGGCAGTACAAAAATAGAAACAGTTTTAAAAATTTGACTGAACACTTGAGAGACTTTAATTTTAAGGCCCAACACTCTTTTTTTGCAACAAGTCATGAGAAGTCAATTTGTGATGGCCTAGGAGGAACTATTAAAAGAATTTTAGGGAAAGCCAGTCTACAGCTTTCAGACAAAGAACAAATAATGACAGCAATCGATGTGTATAAGTTTTGTGAAAAAATATTGAAAACATTCATTTTCACTTTACTGACAAAAAAGAAGCTGATTTGCTACGGTTAAAACTAGAAAAACGTTTTTCAGCAACCCGAACCATTCCCGGAACAAGAAGTTTTCATAACTTCAAACCACTTCCAACAAACAACCTTGAAATTAGAAGGACTACAAATAGCGTAAAACCCTCCTTAGTCTTTTCTTTCCATTCTTCTTCTGATTGGGTTCGTGTTGAACCATCCATAAATAGCTATGTGGCTGCAAATTATGATGGTAACTGGTACTTTGGACTGGTAAAAACAATATTCAATGATGAAGAAGATGCAGAAATTCTATTTCTACATTCTTCAGTACCCGCTGCATCATTTTATTGGCCTGAAAGAGAAGATTCCTGCATAGTGCCTTTGGAGCACATAGTCTGTGTAGTAGACGCACCTCAATCAAGCGGCACTGGGAGAATGTATTACTTCAAAAAAGACTGTATCAAAAGAACTGAAAGCTCTTGGATGAAGTGGAAAAACAGTTTGAATCAGCATTAACGTTTATTAAAAAGCCAAAATTACTCAAAAAATTCAATGTTTCAAGCAATCCGTTGGGTTATACATAAGTGTCGTAAGTAAACTATCTTTGTACATAATTCTAATGTAATCTACTATAATTAATAAACACGTTAAAAAGCCATCATTATTTTTGTTTTATCAAGTAGCTTATATGTTTAAGAGTAAATTAAAACAAATTTGAGCATTCTATCAGGTCTGGGACTCTAGATATTGCAACTCTTATAAAACAAAACATCCGTTAAAAAAAAAGAAAAAATACATATTTTTTTCATAGAAAATATTAATATTATTTAATAGCATCATTTTTATCTTAAAATATGTATAATAAATAAACTTGCTGCAAAAATTCATGATGTTATCTAAAAGAGTTTTTAAGATAAGCAAATTTAAAGTTTTGAATACAAATTAAATTGACCATTTCCGAAGGTTCAGAAAACGCAAAACATAAAAACTTTAAAAATTTATAAAAAAACTGTAAGAGATACAGCAAAAAAATTTCAGATGTTGTCAGGATGGTATTAGAACCATTTGAGCCAAATTTCATGAAAATCTAAGGAGGTGGGTGTAAAATTTATTTTTTATTGGGTGATTTGATATGGAACGACCCAGTTCAAACGAAATTAGAGATTTAAAAACTGCAATAGAGGATTTGCGAACGCTGCTACGCACGCTAGAACGACCACAAGTTATCTTTAAGCACAAGAGAGACCGGGTTGGGCGTGAAACACAAAGTCAACATGAGGATGAGCGTAAGGTGTTTGTACACAAAGACTTATACGATTGGTCTCACGTAATGTTGCGAACAGACTCAGTCAAATCGCCTTTACAACCACCATATACGGGCCCATTTCAGGTCCTGAGTAAAAATAAGCATACCGTGGACATAATGTACAATGGTGTTCCGACAAAGATATCAATTGAACGTGTCAAGCCAGCATGGGGTTTACCCTCTCCGACCTCTGACACTACACCTGTGCATCAACACATGATGGACGCAGAGCATACCGAAACACAACTCAGTACATCGTCCGAGACAGGTGAATCACCACCACAAACAACAACGTCACCGCTCCTGAGACACCCGACGCACACCAGAGCTGGACGTCGAATAAAATTCAAGTATCAAGATATCCCTCGGGCTCCGCACTTTGAGGGGGGGGGGGGGGGGCTGTGTGGCAGTGATATTTTTCTCTGGTGCAAAGCGATATCAAAAGTGCGCGAGAGTTTTTTTCTAGTTATGTGTTGTTTTTTTATCTTTGCCATAAGGCTATAGAGTCTCCTAGTTTTTGTTACTTCAATGTTGTTTTTTTGTTTCTTCTCATTGTGAATTTTTGCGAATAAATATTTTTCTTTAACACGTTATACCGGACGGCTATGCAATTATTTGTTGTAGGCAAGTCGCCTACAAACAAATACATCAAACATCAACTTTTCATCAAAGATACTTGCTCCCCTGTAACAGAAACAAATATGAACTTGTAATAGTTTTTACAATCCTTTAACACTCTCCCTCAAGTTCATATTTCATCACCAAATCCAGAGTTTAACTCAATCTTTATTTTCATTAGTTACTTCCATCCCAATCAAAGTTTTCATTCTTGATAGCTTCTTTGCTAATAAGCCCTTAGTCAACTGCCTGATCTTATGCTGGAACATACTCGACATTGATCTTCTTCACATTGACTAACTGTCGTACATACTGATAGCATGTTTCAGTATGCTTAGAGCGTCGATAGAATCCTGCGCCTTTGATATATTCAATAGCACTTTGATTGTCAATGCGTAAGGTAGGAATTGAACTCTTTTCAAAAATGTCAATTTCTTTCAGTAAAAGATCAAGCCATACAGAAGATTTACTTGCCTCACTGGCAGCAAACAAATTCAGCTTCCATTGATGATTGTGCGACACATTTCTGTAGTTTACTTTTCCACATTACTGGTCCACCACAAAACTTCATTAAAACTCCACTTCATGAACATCTAGTCAATTTTTCACCTGCATAATCAGCATCGCTATAACCTTCTATGGCAGAATTGCTCGTTTTCTTAAACTGAATTCCATCATTTATTGTACCCTTCAAATAGCGAAGAATTCGTTTAATTAATTTTAGGTGTGCTTCGGTAGGCGAATCTTGTGCTCTTGAAGCAACGTTTACAGCATAAGCTAGATCTGGACGTGTCCCCATTGTTGAATATGTGAGACTGCCTACAATTTTTCGGTAAGTGTCGGCATCAGTAGCTGGTGGTGAATTATCAGGAATCCATCCAGGCTCAATTGGTAATGATATTGGCTTTGCATCAGTCATATGATAGTTGGCTAACACGCTTTTCACATATGAAGTCTGATTAATCTTCATACAATCATTAAATCTTTGGACTTGCAAGCCAAGATAACAATCCACTTCACCTACTACCATATCAAACTCTTCATGAAATTGTTTTGTGTAATTATGAACTGTTTCACCACGTCCCATTATCAATCCATCATCCACATGAAATAAAACGATTAAATTTTCATTAAAATACATACAAGGGACAGCACTACTCTCCCACAAATTTGATTTCTTAAGGTATAACTTTAAACACTCATACCAAAATTTTGCTGCTTGCTTCAGCCCATATAAGCTTCGAAGCAATCTGCAAACACGGCCTGTGCCATCATCATAACCTTGTGGTTGTTGCATGTAAATTTCTTCCTCCAGTTTACCATTCAAGAATGGTGTTTTAATGTCAAATGTTTGATGTTCCAATTTCTTTGAACAGCAACACATAAGAGGGCTCTCAGAGTTTCAAACCCAACCACAGGACTGAAAGTTTCAGAAAAATCAACCCGTGGCCTTTGGCTAAACCCTTTTGCAAGTAGCCTAGCTTTGTGCTGTACAATGTCATTGTTATTATCCAATTTAATTGCAGTCACCCACCGATTTCCAATAGCCTTCCTGCCAGCTGGTAAATCAACTAATTTCCAAGAACCAACCATTTGATGTGAGTTCATTTCTTCATCCGTTGCAGCTTTCCAATTTTCTGCATGTGAGGATTTCACTTCTTCATCATAGTTCCTTGGAACGTCTCTCAGCATCATCATCTTGGGTCGCTCAGGTTCATCTAGATAATGTATCGGCCTTCTAATTGTTTGTCTGTCCCTCAGAACTCGATGACCATCTACATCTTCAGTCGCTTCTACATGACCTTGATGAACCAGTCTCGTAATGTTTTCTTTTCATATTTCGTCATCATTAGAATCAGATATTTCTGTATCATTCATAGACGATGTGTCACCTAGTTTGGTAAGATCACTCTTCAATGATTGCTTCAATATTTCATCATTGAATTTTACATCTTGGCTAACAATAACTGAATGCGTATCTGGAAGGTATACACAATAGCAACAGTCATCATTACCTACTATATAACCTTTCAGAAATTTGGCATCAAACTTTCTTCATTTCTGTGCTGGAATCCAGACAAAACATTCTGTCCCAAATACTTTTAGATGATTAAACTGACTCTTCCTTCTCAAAAAATAATTCTGTTGGTGTCTTTCCTTTAACTTCGTTGGCCCAGTTCGGTACAAAGTATGAGTAGCTGCAAGTACAGCTTCTCCCCATAAAGCTTTTGGAATATGCTTCGCTGAATGAAGCCATGAACGTACCATTTCGCAGATAATCCTGTTTTCACACTCAGCAACTCCATTTTGCTGTGGTGTATATGGAACAGTCAAAGAATGTTTCAATCCAGTTGACTCAGCATATCTTCTCACATCATTATTGTCAAACTCATTGCCACCATCAGTCCGCAGTTCATTAATGGTACATTGAGGTTGTGTTTTCATCATCTCAATAAATATTGGCAACTTCTCCTTTACCTCATCCTTTTTCCATAAAAGAGTTGTCACTCTGAAGCTTGACAAGTCATCTTTAAAAACAAGAAAATATCGATGGCCAGCTAAATCGTTTTCTTCCATTGGACTACAGACATCAGCGAAGATTAATTCACCTGGACTAGTTGACTTGTCAACTCGTGGACCAAAAACTAGCCTATGATGTTTACCTAGCATACAACCTTCACATAATTCGTTGTCTAACCTTACATTGATATCATGAGCAGTCAAAAATGATTCTACATGTTGTTTGTTCTGGTGCTCAAATCCTAATTGAAGAGTATTAGACGCTTCCTTTACTATACAGGACTTATCTTGCTTAATCGCTTTCACAGCCAAGTGATAAAGTTCATTCTTGCTTTTAGACAGAGCAATAGCAATTGGAATATTGTCTCCATACAATGACCATATTTTACCATCATTTTTGATACTTTAATCACTACCTTTTTCTCCGGCCTCTTTGACAGAAATAAATTACAAGCACCATCTGGACAATACCATTCATCTTCAAAATATCGTCTGCTCCACTCTCTTCCATTAAAAGTTTCAACATCAATACGACCACTCCCAAATGCTTCGATATGCACATTATTTTTAGCACCGTCCATTTTCTGTGGTACATCAAAAGGAGTGTATAAAACATACCAGTCTTGACGATTTGTAACGTGATGTGTCGCGCCACTATCAATATAGCACTCGTCACATTCTGATACATCTACATTTGTAGGTAAATTACGTACCTTAAACAAAGTTTATTCTGGAATTACTCGTGACAATGTTTTCACGGCTGATAACATTGCAGAACCATCACCACCACAAGGACAGTTACTGGAGATATGACCTTTGCTTTTGCATTTAAAATACACTATGCCCGTTTTGCAGTCTTTGGAAATATGTCCGATCTTACGACATGAAAAACATTTCTTCACATCGCGGTTGCTTCAATTTTGCACCTTTTTCACATTACCCAATTTAATTTTGCTTCGTTGTTGTGTAGATACACTTCCCTTGGTTCTTGAAAACGTTGCAACAACTACATTTGTTTCTTCTCTGTCTTGAATTCGCAGATCATAATTTAAACACCTTTTCTGTAGTTTGTGCCATGTTTTGTCAGCTTGTGGTAGATCATGCCAAGTTACGTAAATGTGATCCTTTTGGCAGTGTCTGAAGCAAATGTGCACACTTATCAGCTTCCTATATTGGTTTATTTAGCATAGACCTATTTATTTGTACTTAGTCAAATTTTGCTAAATAACCTTGCATACCGCCTGACCACTCCCATTCGATATTGTGAAACTTCTGTCGCGACAAGTCGATATTTTCAGCAGACTGAATTTCATAAATCTGGTGTAATTTATCCCAAACATCTTTTGCAGTTTCACATGTAGCTACAAGAAGTAGCGGTTTTGTTTCTAATGAGAAAACAAGAATTTTCTTCGCTTTTGAATTCGCATTCGTCCATGCACTTAATTTCGTTACATAATCTTCAACGTTTGTTTTCGGTTTCACAAAAGGTCCACATACAATATCATAAACAGCTTCACTTTCCAAGACAGCCTTCATGAGACTACACCAGGTAGTCCAATTTTCTTCGGCATTTAATTTTTCAACCTGTTGTTTTTCTTCAGTCATGATGTTTTGTCCTTATTTTCTGTTTACCCTTACAAACACGTAGAATAACTATATATCAAACATATATCAAATCAATGGTACTCTCAGCCACACTCTGCTACAATGTTAGGATAAAAATATATATATCCAACCTCTAAATGATTGCGGAAAGATTTATTAAAGTGCCAGAACTTAACGTAAGATTAATCTACTGAACAACTATATATTTTTTTAAAACTTCACAGATCTCTAATACAAAGAACAAATACATCAAATATTAACTTTGCATCAAAGATACTTGCGCACATGTAACAGAAACAACTTTTAACTTGTTATATTATTTACAATCCTTTAACAACGTATGAATAGGCACAGTCACTGGTGAGACAGACAGTTCGGCTCTGTCTGCCCTTCCAAATGTGCCCAGATAAGGTGGATTTTTCCCCAATTTGCATAATAATAAGGGAAATAAATATTTATTTAGCTAATGCTTTTTCGTTCAAGTTATGACCATAATTTATTTAGTTATTTTCTAGAGAGTTACAGCAATGAGACAGAATTTTTTTAATAGAAAATTTTATTTTTCTATTACATAGCTGATGTATATAAACAAACTGTGTATAAAGCAATTTAACTCTAATTTCTACAATTTGACTTAGGGAGCCAAAACTCTCAAAGTGTAACGGGTTGTTGTAGCATTCTGTACATTATCGACTGTGTTCAGACAGATGTTCTGCTGGTGGAATGTTCAAGTGAGATTTGTAGAACTCTCGTGTGTCCAGATGGGTCAGGTCGTAGTTATTCCATGATATTTCGGCACTCAGGCTCGTTGCCATCATTCCTGAAGACTGCTGCTCTGCTCCTGCCTTGGTCCCATATACGTTGGACGTTACACTCCTGCACCACTCTGCTCCTACTACTAACCGTAGGGCCGCCACAGTGGATAGTGGTGGTGGTGAGGCTAGCACTGCCCTGCTCCAAACTATGATCTTTAGTGTCCGTGCTATCGTCGTCGGTTGTAAACCTCAGTGTACTGCAATGATTTCTTTTTCTTGGCACATTGCAGGGTTCCACTCCTGACTCTGTTGCAGGCTGCTACCTTTATTAATTAGGCCATCTTGAACCCTAATTTGAACCCTTTAATCATGCAATCTCAGAAGGAGGAAGATTGCCTAAGTATATTGGCATTGTTGTAATCCATGGTATGGCCAGTTTTTAAGGTTCCCTACCTCAATCAGTAAAAATGGAACAATCATATGATCACTCTATTCTCCATCTGTCTGTCTATCTCTCTGTCCAACTTTTCACCACCCGTTTTCTCAGGAACAGGTTGAAGTATCAAAGTGAAATTTATGTCACATATTAAGGACTACAGTCCCATCGCAATGCAAAAAAGTGAAGCTTCTAAGTCAGTGCAGCCAAAAGATATGTTCATTTATGTAAGATATTTTGATACTCACAAACTCACTCCTCAAAACCTACAGGGCACTTCCCCTTGGCGTTGAATCATGAAATTTGTCAAGAAATAATATTTTACACTAAAACCAAAAAAATCCTAAACTTGATAATTCGAAATTATGTTACAAAAAAAAATTGTTTTCATTTGTTATCAGTCCGTCTCTGTGGTCAATCTGCAAAGACCTCTTTTTCTCAGGAATGGGTAGACATGTCAAATTAAAATTTATGTCACATATTAAGGTCTATGGACCCTTGTTGTTGTTGTTGTTGTTGTTGTTGTTGTTGTGGTATTCAGTCCTGAGACTTGTTTGATGCAGCTCTCCATGCTATCCTATCCTGTGCAAGCTTCTTCATCTCCCAGTACTTACTGTAACCTACATCCTTCTGAATCTGCTTAGTGTATTCATCTCTTGGTCTCCCTCTACGATTTTTACCCTCCACGCTGCCCTCCAATGCTATAGTTCAATTCTTTTATCTTGGCGGCTCGCGCATGCCCGCCCAGACGCTGGAGATTGCTGCGTTGCCAGTTGCACGCGACGCACGCGCCAATAGAAGCAGCGCCATAGTATAGCATAGTTCGCAAGCTTACATGTAGGGGGGAGCGCGCAGTTCATGAAATAAAGCCACCACGGCCGCATTAACCCTTTCGCTGCTACAAAGACGTGCTCCCTGCATTCCGCGCTGTGGGCGATTTTGTCACTGCACTGCTCACCTGTGCAGACACATTGTGTTCCGACTGCTTTGACACTCTTTATCATTCGATTCCACAAAAACTATTTGGCTCAAAAATTAGATTTTTACCTATCTTCTTGACAGATACCTTCCCCCCATAAATGACTTTGTTTCGATGTTCAACGCAGTTATTATGCAGCATTAAATATAGTAAACCTTTGCACGAAATTTTGAAGAGTTTGCAGAGGTAAAAGTCCATAGAGTATACTTTCCGTATGGTCGATTTTAGTTGCCACAATGTTGAGAATGAAATGTGGACAAGATACCTATATATTTCGTTTAATTTAAGTACCATATAAGTGTCATATGTAATATTGAGAAATATTCCACCTTTCGCGACTGTAACAAAAGTTTTACTTACACTGGGCACGTTTGGCTTTATTTTAAAGTACTTCAATCAATCAAAAGAAAGTAGACAAAATACATTAAACAAAACTGTGGACTTACAAAAAAAATTAGGACTTGAATATACCGTCTGTCAGTGAAGTGCTCAGAGCTATGTCAAATATAATTTTGTGTGTGGCACACACAAACAGCATTTATTTGCTAAAACACTGATGAGCCAACACAAACGTTGAATATTGTGCTACCACAGCACAAAACTACGAAAGGTGACTTGGCAATGGAGGACACAAAATACAGTCCTCTTATGATGCTTCAAAAGAGAGAAACGCGTCTGGTCTAAATAAGTAGCTTATTACAGTTGCAGAAAAGAGATATATTTCAATACCATTGGTAAAATTGCGACTGTGGAACAAAAACAAGAAATAGAACATGAATACCATTGTGTATGTGCCATACCTTTCACCGATGGAAGTGCTTTAAAATAAAGCCAAACGCACCATGTGTATATAAAACTTTTAGTACAGTCGCGAAAGACGGAATATTTCTCAATATTACATACGACAACTATGTGGTACTTAAATTAAATGAGATATTGTTATACAGTAAATATTATATGAAATTTAGGTATCTTGTCCACATTTCATTCTCAACATTGTGGCAACTAAAATCGACCATACGGAAAGTATACGCTATGGACTTTTACCTCTGCAAACTCTTCAAAATTTCGTGCAATGGTTAACTACATTTAATGCTGCACATCAAAACAAAATTAAGTCATTTATGGGGGGGGGGGGGAGGTATCAGGCAAGAAGACGTGTAAAAATCAAATTTTTTGGCCAAATAGTTTTTGTGAAATCGAATGATAAGTGTGTCAAAGTAGTGGGAACACCATGTGTCTGCACAGGCGAGAAGTGCAGTGATGACAAAATCGCGCACAACGCGGAATGCGGGGAGCACGTGTCTGCAGCAGCGAAAAAGTTAATGAAGAGGCAAAGCACTAGAAATTTCATTCAAACGAATAAAATTCGTGAAGTAAGGCACTCCAATATTGTTTTTAAATAAAGAAAATATTAAGCACCACATAAGGTTTGAACTCATAAACTTTCAGATGGCAGCCCAACACCTTTACCGTTCCGCTACCTCCACTCATCGAAAAGGGTAACTCCAAAAGGACTCTAACACCTCACGCAACTGCTTATAAACACTGTTGGTATGACTATGAATTACTCACGCTTCGTCGAAGTACAATAGGAAATAAACAATTACCACTCTTCTTTATTGGGAAAAAGCAGTTCGTGAGGTTGAAACAAACACCTTTCCTTGCTATCGCCTGAATTAGGAGTCTTATTGCTTGTTTGGTTTAATTAATTAATAGAATAAGAAGCAATTGGTATAAAGAATGCTTTTTCCAAACTTTCTGTAAAAGAAAGTCTGCTATCAAGACATTGCTTTTGTTCTATTACTTTATTTATGACTGAACGTTTCTAAACCTGAAGACACTCGTCCGTGCTCTGCACTGCTGTCGAGATCTGGCAACGTCGTTCTCTAATCATTGGCTGACTGTGTTTTGTGACGTCAGATGCGCAGAACCTAAATTCGGCCGCCAAGATATATGACGCGCACTTTAAATTTGTGATCCCTTGATGCCTCAGAACATGTCCTATTAACCGGTCCCTTCTTTTTGTCAAGTTGCGCCACAAACTCCTCTCCAATTCTATTCAATACTTCCTCATTAGTTATGTGATCTACCCATCTAATTTTCAGCATTCTTTAGTAGCACCACATTTCGAAAGCTTCTATTGTCTTCTTATCCAAACTATTTATCGTCCATGTTTCACTTCCATACATGGCTACACTCCATACAAATACTTTCAGAAACAACTTCCTGACACTTAAATCTATACTCGATGTTAACAAATTTCTCGTTTTCAAAAACGCTTTCCTTGCCAATGCCAGTCTACATTTTATATCTTCTCTGCTTCGACCATCATCAGTTATTTTGCTCCCCAAATAGCGAAACTCCTTTACTACTTTAAGTGTCTCATTTCCTAACCTAATTCCCTCAGCATCACCCAACTTAATTCGACTACATTCCATTATCCTCGTTTTGCTTTTGTTGATGTTCATCTTACACCCTCCTATCAAGACACTATCCATTCTGTTCAACTGCTCTTCCAAGTCCTTTGCTGTCTCTGACAGAATTACAATGTCATCGGCAAACCTCAAAGTTTTTATTTCTTCTCCATGGATTTTAATACCTACTCCGAATTTTTCTTTTGTTTCCTTTACTGCTTGCTCAATATACAGATTGAATAACACTGGGGAGAGGCTACAACCCTGTCTCACTCCTTTCCCAACCACTGCTTCCCTTTCATGCTCCTCTACTCTAATAACTGCCATCTGGTTTCTCTACAAATTGTAAATAGCTTTTCGCTCACTGTTTTTTACCCCTGCCACCTTTAGAATTTGAAAGAGAGTACTCCAGTCAACATTGTCAAAAGCTTTCTCTAAGTCTACAAATGCTAGAAACGTAGGTTTGCCTTTTCTTAATCTTTCTTCTAAGATAAGTTGTAAGATCAGTATTGCTTCACGTGTTCCAATATTTCTACAGAATCGAAACTGATCTTCCCCGAGGTCGACTTCTACCAGTTTTTCCATTTGTCTGTAAAGAATTCGTGTTAGTATTTTGCAGCTGTGACTTATTAAACTGATAGTTCGGTAATTTTCACGTCTGTCAACACCTGCTTTCTTTGGGATTGAAATTATTATATTCTTCTTGAAGTCTGTGGGTATTTTGCCTGTCTCATACATCTTGCTCACCAGATGGTAGAGTTTTGTCAGGACTGGCTCTCCCAAGGCCGTCAGTAGTTCTTGTGGAATGTTGTCTACTCCTGGGGCCTTGTTTCGACTCAGGTCTTTCAGTGCTCTGTCAAACTCTTCACGCAGTATCATATCTCCCATTTCATCTTCATCTACATCCTCTTCCATTTCCATAATATTGTCCTCAAGTACGTCGCCCTTGTATAGACTGCCTATATACTCCTTCCACCTTCCTGCTTTCCCTTCTTTGCTTAGAACTGGGTTTCCATCTGAGCTCTTGATATTCATACAATTGGTTCTCTTTTCTCCAAAGGTCTCTTTAATTTTCCTGTAGGCTGTATCGATCTTACCCCTAATGAGATAAGCCTCTACATCCTTACATTTGTCCTCTAGCCATCGCTGCTTAGCCATTTTGCACTTCCTGTCGATCTCATTTTTGAAACGTTTGTATTCCTTTTTGCCTGCTTCATTTATTGCATTTTTATATTTTCTCCTTTCATCAGTTAAATTTAATATTTCTTGTGTTACCCAAGGATTTCTACTAGCCCTCGTCTATTTACCTACTTGATCCTCTGCTCCCTTCACTATTTCATCCCTCAGAGCTACTCATTCATCTTCTACTGTACTTCTTTCCCCCATTCCTGTCAATTGTTCCCCTATGCTCTCCCTGAAACTCTGTACAACCTCTGGTTTAGTCAATTTATCCATGTCCCATCTCCTTAAATTCCTACCTTTTTGCAGTTTCTTCAGTTTTAATCTACGGTTCATAACCAATAGATTGTTGTCAGAGTCCACATCTGCCCCTGGAAATGTCTTACAATTTAAAATCTGGTACCTAAATCTCTGTCTTACCATTATATAATCTACCTAATACCTTCTACAATGTAAAACAGTGAAGCTTCTAAGTCAATACTATCAAAAGACACAACCATTTATGTTATATACTTTGATATTCTCAAACTCACTCATTAAAACCTACAGAGTACTTCACCTTGATGTGGAATCATGAAATTTGGCAAGAAGAAAGGGTTCACAGTATGAGCACAGGAAAAATGCCAGAAAATTGTTAAAATATAATTATATGAGACTTAAAATTTTATTTTTTTATTTTTTTCTGACTTCAAACTTGAAATTAAAATATTCTCAAAACTCATGGAATCTGTGGAATGGGTATCTTGCCAGAATCAATGTTGGTTACTGGAAAAAATCGTTGACATTCTCGCTTCCTGGAATTTATGTACCGTATATATAAATAATTGAGTTGGTAGGGCATCCTCAGTGTACGAATCTTATTCACATAGGAACAATTTTATATACTGGGGTCGATTGTAGCTGATCTGGTGATCTGGCATAAAACAGTGTGGCCTCTGTGTTCACAGCATCGATGTTCTAATGTGCATAGAGTTTCCCCATGTAATGCTTCGCTTCACTGGCAGGGAATTTGGTACACCCCTGGTTTGTGAGCCTAGTAGTGTCAATGTTTAAGGGTGTGGACGAAGTACAAATCACGAATGGTCTAGGACAGGTTTCGTCAAAACTTTGATCGCGATCGATCACTCTATTACCATGTGTTTATGAGTCGATATTGAAAACCCTTTGCCCACTATCTGTTTAAATGATCTGCTTTTTGTAAAATATCAGTTTGCTGGCAATAAGTGTTTTGCGCGGTATTTGAAAGCGGTAAATCTGGCAGCAATGTATCTCCCTCTTTCGTCTCCATCTGAATTTCACTGCTCTTAACTCTCATGTCCAGCAACAATCTTTCCTCCGGGATGGTGAGGTTACTACTTGTGAAGTGTAACTTGGTGTGTTGTGAGCAGGGATTGGGGTGAATAGGAGAGCGCTCACGGGCTGCTGCGGGACGAGATGCAGTGAGCAGTGTAGTATGAAATAAGCTCTGTCTCGAGTAGGCAACACAAACCTGTGGTCTCTAGCTTCCACAAAACAACAATGTGTACAACCGAGATAATGATCAGTTAAACACTCTTGTGCTGTCGATACTGATATTTCTGGCATTGGTATGTCAAACATTCGTCTCATCATTCATTTCTGAAACAATCGAGATCTAAATGCGGCAATAATACACACCACAGCGACAGCATAGCTCAGCGACTATGCAATCAACATTGGCGAATAGCATGCTACATAGTAGGCAACAAACACCTCCAAACCACTATGGCGGGAAATCTCCCAACTGCTGCTGAATGCTACCAATCAGAATTAGGGGTCCACGTGTCAAGTTATAGTTTTCACTTAGTAATGTGTTTGTGAAAAAAGAGTGCAGCTACACATGGGAAAATGTGTCACTTCCATGCGTTGTTTGAAGAACAATTTTTCTTTGCAATGCGTAAAGATAGGTGTATGTGTGTGATATGTAATAATACTTAAGCGACACCTAAAAAAGCAAATTAACTTTTGGAAATTACTGAGTATAAAAATCTGCCCTAACAAAGTAAAAGTGGTATTGCATGTTTTATCATTTTTTTTCAACTTACCAATGTGATGCTGCATTTTCGAACGTAGTGAAATCCAAGTCTAGAAAAAATCTGACTGGTCCTCATTTTTCAGACATTATAAGGTTGGCTGGCACTGATAGATTACTCACTTTATTATAATAAACTTGCCAAGTATCTCACTAAACGTTTTTCAACAATATTCATTTTTATATTTTATTTTCTTCACATATGTAATATCTCGAAAATTGAGTAGCAGGCCTACAACATTTGTTGGAGAGAAATTTAGTGTAATTAAATGGTTAATTTAGTCTGATGTTTTGTTTTATGCTCAATCCTTTACGAATTTTTAAGTCAGTAGATTTCTAAGTGGGCTAAACTGCATGTAGTAGATCTCAGGGCTGAAAAGATTGGGCATCCTGATCTAGGCCTTTGCAAATCAGAGCTAAACAAAAATACCTTGCCAGTGTAGCAACGAATATATTGGGCAAATTGTACTTACAATAGAAGAGAGGTGTCATGAACATGTTGTTGTTGTTGTTGTTGTGGTCTTCAGTCCTGAGACTGGTTTGATGCAGCTCTCCATGCTACTCTGTCTGAGGGTATTTCGCCTGTTTCATACATCTTGCTTACCAGATGGTAGAGTTTTGTCAGGACTGGCTCTCCCAAGGCCGTCAGTAGTTCCAATGGAATATTGTCTACTCCGGGGGCCTTGTTTCGACTCAGGTCTTTCAGTGCTCTGTCAAACTCTTCACGCAGTATCGTATCTCCCATTTCATCTTCATCTACATCCTCTTCCATTTCCATAATATTGTTCTCAAGTACATCGCCCTTGTATAGACCCTCTATATACTCCTTTCACCTTTCTGCTTTCCCTTCTTTGCTTAGAACTGGGTTTCCATCTGAGCTCTTGATATTCATACAAGTCGTTCTCTTATCTCTAAAGGTCTCTTTAATTTTCCTGTACGCGGTATCTATCTTACCCCTAGTGAGATAGGCCTCTACATCCTTACATTTGTCCTCTAGCCATCCCTGCTTAGCTGTTTTGCACTTCCTGTCGATCTCATTTTTGAGACGTTTGTATTCCTTTTTGCCTGTTTCACTTACTGCATTTTTATATTTTCTCCTTTCATCAATTAAATTCAATATTTCTTCTGTTACCGAAGGGTTTCTACTAGCCCTCGTCTTTTTACCTACTTGATCCTCTGCTGCCTTCACTACTTCATCCCTCAAAGCTACCCATTCTTCTTCTACTGTATTTCTTTCCCCCATTCCTGTCAATTGTTCCTTTATGCTGTCCCTGAAACTCTGTACAACCTCTGGTTTAGTCAGTTTATCCAGGTCCCATCTCCTTAAATTCCCACCTTTTTGCAGTTTCTTCAGTTTTAATCTACAGGTCATAACCAATAGACTGTGGTCAGAGTCCACATCTGCCCCTGGAAATGTCTTACAATTTAAAATCTGGTACCTAAATCTCTGTCTTACCATTATATAATCTATCTGATACTTTTTAGTATCTCCAGGGTTCTTCCATGTATACAACCTTCTTTCATGATTCTTAAACCAAGTGTTAGCTATGATTAAGTTGTGCTCTGTGCAAAATTCTACCCGGCGGCTTCCTCTTTCATTTCTTAGCCCCAATCCATATCCACCTACTACGTTTCCTTCTCTCCCTTTTCCTACACTCGAATTCCAGTCACCCATGACTATTAAATTTTCATCTCCCTTCACTATCTGAATAATTTCTTTTATTTCATCATACATTTCTTCAATTTCTTCGTCATCTGCAGAGCTAGTTGGCATATAAACTTGTACTACTGTAGTAGGTGTGGGCTTCGTATCTATCTTAGCCACAATAATGCGTTCACTATGCTGTTTGTAGTAGCTTACCCGCATTCCTATTTTCCTATTCATTATTAAACCCACTCCTGCATTACCCCTATTTGATTTTGTGTTTATAACCCTGTAGTCACCTGACCAGAGTCTTGTTCCTCCTGCCACCGAACTTCACTAATTCCCACTATATCTAACTTTAACCTATCCATTTCCCTTTTTAAATTTTCTAACCTACCTGCCCGATTAAGGGATCTGACATTCCACGCTCCGATCCGTAGAACGCCAGTTTTCTTTCTCCTGATAACAACATCCTCTTGAGTAGTCCCCGCCCGGAGATCCGAATGGGGGAGTATTTTACCTCCGGAATATTTTACCCAAGAGGACGCCATCATCATTTAATCATACAGTAAAGCTGCATGCCCTTGGGAAAAATTACGGTCGTAGTTTCCCCTTGCTTTCAGTCGTTCGCAGTACCAGCACAGCATGGCCGTTTTGGTTATTGTTACAAGGCCAGATCAGTCAATCATACAGACTGTTGCCCTTGCAACTACTGAAAAGACTGCTGCCCCTCTTCAGGAACCATACGTTTGTCTGGCCTCTCAGCAGATACACCTCCGTTGTGGTTGTACCTACGGTACGGCTATATGTATTGCTGAGGCACGCAAGACTCCCCACCAACAGCAAGGTCCATGGTTCATGAACATAGACACCTTACTAAGCTACACCAGATGACCAAATCAGCCATGGCCGAATGCAGTATAAAAAATGGCCATACTGTGGAATACAACAACACCAAAATACCAGTACCTAGGCAGCCCTTTTGATTCTGGAATTGTGTGATTCAAGAGGCCATTTAAATTAGGGTTCAAGATAGTCTTATTAATAAAGATGTCATAATGCTCAGGACATCTATATCCTTTATTTTGCAGTAGATTTTGATTCCCATGTACTGGGTTGTCTGTTGATAGAGTTTTAAGTGATGTTTTGGGGCAGGAAAGGTTTTTCTTGTCCAGTGCTGTACATAGCTTTGAAAGGGTTTTTCTTCAGTTAGCTCAGGATTATTGTATAAAAATATGATAATCTCAAGTCTGTACAATGCAGGAACAGGTTATATTTTTAGGTTCTTGAATAATAGGCGACTGGTTGTTTTTGAAGTGGCAGTATAAATGTTTCTAAAGATTCTTTTTTGAAGTAGCACTATTTGTGAGATGTGGCTTGAATTCCCTCAAAAAAATTAAAGCATATTTAATCATGAATTCAAAGTCACTGTGGTACATTATTATCAAGGTGCTTATGCTGTTATCCAGATAATATATCCATTGCTGAAGCAAGGCTGTTTAATTTAGTAGCTAAATAATCTGCATGTCCTTGCCATTTAAGATTTTTGTCCAAGTTTAGTAGCAAGGATTTGATGGACTGAGTTTCTTCCATGATTTGATTTTTATATATATATATATATATATATATATATATATATATATATATATATATATATATATATAATTGTTTTGTTTTCAATCTGCAAATAGAAATTTGAAAGTGTTAAGCTTAAGACAGTTTCATTGAAACCATGCATCTAGGTTGTTTAGTGTGTTTATGATACCATCTGGACTTTCTCTTGCATTTTCTTTTTCGGTAATTACTGAAGTATCATTGGTAAATATGGTTGGCTGGGCGCTAGTGTTGGGAGATAAAGCAAATATATAAAAGAGAAGAAAGATTGTCCCTAAGATTAAGCCTTGAAGTACATCTTGTGAATTGTATTCCAGTGAGATGCATAATTTATGTCATTAGATTACCTTTGTTTCCAGTTTGTCAGATAAGACCAGAGCCACTGCAGAGTATTTTGTCTGATGAAGTACCTGTCTAGTTTATGATGCAGCATGGAGTTATTTACTGAATTGAATGATTTTGTAAGGTTGCAAAGATATTTTCAACTTTATTGCTTTCATCCAGTGATGGAATGATTTTTTTCGATGAATTCATGATACGTTACCCTTTCTAGAATACATATTGGTTTTTGAGATCAACAGCAAGTTTTGTTGTATGTATCTTTTTAAGTCTCCTAAGTGAATGCGCCAAGTTTCCATCACTTCCAACAGACAGCATAGCTACAATACAGTTTCAAAATTCTGTCTGTATGTGATGTACATTAGAAGCAATGTGCCGTCATTGAATTTCTCACTGCAGAGAAAAAAACCATATGGAATATTCACAAATGCTTGGGCAAAGTCTATGGAATATCTTCTGTCAACAGAAGTACAGTTTCTCGCTGGGCACGGAGGGTGACGTCAGGCGCTTCGGTGGCCCTCCACGACATTTTGAGGATGATGAGGAGGTGATTAAAACAGTGAAGCACTGGCTCTGCCACCAGCACAAGGATGGGCACTGACAGGGCATGTTGTTATTGTGGTCTTCAGACCTGAGACTGGTTTGATGCAGCTCTCCATGCTACTCTATCCTGTGCAAGCTTTTTCATCTCCCAGTACCTACTGCAACCTACATCCTTCTGAATCTGCTTAGTGTATTCATCTCTTGGTCTCCCTCTACGATTTTTACCCTCCACGCTGCCCTCCAATACTAAATTGGTGATCCCTTGATGCCTCAGAACATGTCCTACCAACTGATCCCTTCTTCTGGTCAAGTTGTGCCACAAACTTCTCTTCTCCCCAATCCTATTCAATACTTCCTCATTAGTTATGTGATCTACCCATCTAATCTTCAGCATTCTTCTGTAGCACCACATTTCAAAAGCTTCTATTCTCTTCTTGTCCAAACTATTTATCGTCCATGTTTCACTTCCATACATGGCTACACTCCATACGAATACTTTCAGAAATGACTTCCTGACACTTAAATCAATACTGGATGTTAACAAATTTCTCTTCTTCAGAAACGCTTTCCTTGCCATTACCAGCCTACATTTTATATCCTCTCTACTTCGACCATCATCAGTTATTTTGCTCCCCAAATAGCAAAACTCCTTTACAACTTTAAGTGCCTCATTTCCTAATCTAATTCCCTCAGCATCACCCGACTTAATTAGACTACATTCCATTATCCTTGTTTTGCTTTTGTTGATGTTCATCTTATATCCTCCTTTCAAGACACTGTCCATTCCATTCAACTGCTCTTCCAAGTCCTTTGCTGTCTCTGACAGAATTACAATGTCATCGGCGAACCTCAAAGTTTTTATTTCTTCTCCATGAATTTTAATACCTACTCCGAATTTTTCTTTGTTTCCTTTACTGCTTGCTCAATATACAGATTGAACAACATCGGGGAGAGGCTACAACCCTGTCTTACTCCCTTCCCAACCACTGCTTCCCTTTCATGTCCCTCGACTCTTATAACTGCCATCTGGTTTCTGTACAAATTGTAAATAGCCTTTCGCTCCCTGTATTTTACCCCTGCCACCTTTAGAATTTGAAAGAGAGCATTCCAGTCAACATTGTCAAAAGCTTTCTCTAAGTCTACAAATGCTAGAAACGTAGGTTTGCCTTTCCTTAATCTTTCTTCTAAGATAAGTCGTAAGGTCAGTATTGCCTCACGTGTTCCAGTGTTTCTACGGAATCCAAACTGATCTTCCCCGAGGTTGGCTTCTACACAAACCATTATTTCGCTCTGGAGGAAAGCCATAGAATGGGATGGAGATTACATGGAAAAATAGATTGTATAGATAAAACACCATTTTTTTGTGTGTGTAATTCTCATTATGTCCAATATTGAATTGTTGAAGAAAAAATGCGGTACATTACCTTCTCGGCAACCCTCATACTTTGGATAAGACTGGGAGGATAAAAATAGGACGCAATTTCTCATACATTCTTTTGATCCTTTTTTGTGTAATTGTTTTACCCCTGTATTTTTAGTACATCCAGAAGTTCGGGTTTCCAAACGATTGATTTATTATGAATGACACTGAGCACTATGGGACTTAACTGCTGTGGTCATCAGTCCCCTAGAACTCAGAACTACTTAAACCTAACTAACCTAAGGACATCACACACATCCATGCCCGAGGCAGGATTCGAACCTGCGACCGTAGCAGTCACGCGGTTCCAGACTGTAGTGCCTAGAACTGCATGGCCACTCCGGCCAGCTTGACACAGGGTGTGCTGTTTTATCAAACACAAATTTCATGATGTTGGTGGGTATTTGATCCCACCCTGCAGCATTTTCTTTTTCAAGAGTAAATTATCATTTTTTTAAATTTTTGGCTGAAATTTTAGTAAGTGTCCCTCAGTAGGGGGGGGGGGAATACACTGGTCTGTTCCAGATCAAAGAAATTTACACTGCTTTGAAAATTAATCATATATCTACAGTAGATTTGACTACATGTATGAGAAATTTATTAAAATATTGACGTACATGAACATTTTTCACAATAGTGTTGATGTTTTGTTCAATTTTTGAAATTTCCTGGTGCTTAGCTATTGTACCTAATTCAGATTTAATAACAGACTGTACTGCCTCAGACTTATTCGTAAGTCCTATAATGAACTTATCATCTCACATTCTTTTTGTAGTTTTAACAATACTTCTAAATATATCTTTACAACATCTCACATCTACATAAATAAAAGTGTAACTATTCTTTCGTTCAAAGTCATATACCTAAAAAAAGTTCTTTATCAATTCCTTCGAAATTTGCCACATTTCATTTTTACTTGTGTACTGGATGGCCATATATATATATATATATATATATATATATATATATATATATATATATATATATGTGTGTGTGTGTGTGTGTGTGTGTGTGTGTGTGCATTTGTGTGTGTACTGTATGGCCATCCAGTACACAAGTAAAAATGAAATGTGGCAAATTTCGAAGGAATTGATAAAGAACTTTTTTTAGGTATATGACTTTGAACATATATATATATATATATATATATATATATATATATATATATATATATATATATATATACACTCCTGGAAATGGAAAAAAGAGCACATTGACACTGGTGTGTCAGACCCACCATACTTGCTCCGGACACTGCGAGAGGGCTGTACAAGCAATGATCACACGCATGGCACAGTGGACACACCAGGAACCGCGGTGTTGGCCGTCGAATGGCGCTAGCTGCGCAGCATTTGTGCACCGCCGCCGTCATTGTCAGCCAGTTTGCCGTGACATACGGAGCTCCATCACAGTCTTTAACACTGGTAGCATGCCGCGACAGCGTGGACGTGAACCGTATGTGCAGTTGACGGACTTTGAGCGAGGGCGTATAGTGGGCATGCGGGAGGCCGGGTGGACGTACCGCCGAATTGCTCAACACGTGGGGTGTGAGGTCTCCACAGTACATCGATGTTGTCGCCAGTGGTCGGCAGAAGGTGCACGTGCCCGTCGACCTGGGACCGGACCGCAGCGACACACGGATGCACGCCAAGACCGTGGGATCCCACGCAGTGCCGTAGGGGACCGCACCGCCACTTCCCAGCAAATTAGGGACACTGTTGCTCCTGGGGTATCGGTGAGGACCATTCGCAACCGTCTCCATGAAGCTGGGCTACGGTCCCGCACACCGTTAGGCCGTCTTCCGCTCACGCCCCAACATCGTGCAGCCCGCCTCCAGTGGTGTCGCGACAGGCGTGAATGGAGGGACGAATGGAGACGTGTCGTCTTCAGCGATGAGAGTCGCTTCTGCCTTGGTGCCAATGATGGTCGTATGCGTGTTTGGCGCCGTGCAGGTGAGCGCCACAATCAGGACTGCATACGACCAAGGCACACAGGGCCATTACCCGGCATCATGGTGTGGGGAGCGATCTCCTACACTGGCCGTACACCACTGGTGATCGTCGAGGGGACACTGAATAGTGCACGGTACATCCAAACCGTCATCGAACCCATCGTTCTACCATTCCTAGACCGGCAAGGGAACTTGCTGTTCCAACAGGACCATGCACGACCGCGTGTATCCCGTGCCACCCAACGTGCTCTAGAAGGTGTAAGTCAACTACCCTGGCCAGCAAGATCTCCGGATCTGTCCCCCATTGAGCATGTTTGGGACTGGATGAAGCATCGTCTCACGCGGTCTGCACGTCCAGCACGAACGCTGGTCCAACTGAGGCGCCAGGTGGAAATGGCATGGCAAGCCGTTCCACAGGACTACATCCAGCATCTCTACGATCGTCTCCATGGGAGAATAGCAGCCTGCATTGCTGCGAAAGGTGGATATACACTGTACTAGTGCCGACATTGTGCCTGCTCTGTTGCCTGTGTCTACGTGCCTGTGGTTCTGTCAGTGTGATCATGTGATGTATCTGACCCCAGGAATGTGTCAATAAAGTTTCCCCTTCCTGGGACAATGAATTCACGGTGTTCTTATTTCAATTTCCAGGAGTATATATATATATATATATATATATATATATATATATATATATATATATATATATGTGTGTGTGTGTGTGTGTGTGTGTGTGTGTGTGTGTGTGTGTGTGTGTGAATAAAGACAATATGATGTTAACAAAAATCTCATGTTCATTTCCACAAAATCGTAAATCTGCTATCATCTGCTATCATTCTTCACCAATTCCTTTGAAATATTGACCCAACATCGCACTCAAATACATGTTTGTTTCTATATGCCTACTGATGGAACGCCTTATGGTATATAAATATATTTGGGAGTGATTTGATAAGTCTTGTAAACTACCATGAAAGAATGGAACATTTTTGATGCATCTTTTTGATGGTAAGCTTGATTATTCCAGGGATCAAATAAAAAATTTCAACAATGTACAGCATACAGTTCATTGTTGAGAACCGTCTGAATTGAGCAGCTTGTTGACTATGATTTAAAATGGAGGCCGAGTTTCATGCTGTTATTGAACCGTTTCATTTGAAGGGCTGGACTTCTGTACAAATCAAAACAGAGTTGGATGGAGTTCACTTGGATTCTGCACGGTAATTGAAGAGCATTTAATTTTAGATTAATGAATTTAAATGTGGATGGGCAAGCACCAACGTCGAAACACACTCCAGCTGTCCAATGGAGATAGCTGCAAAGGAAACCACTGACAAAAACCCATGAAAAGGTAATGCAAGACCACCGAATAAAAATGTGTGAAATTGCTGACATTCCGGGCATTTCAACTGAGTGATTGCATAATATCCTGACTATGAAGAAAAGAAAAGTGTGAAGTTATTCACAAGAGTACTAAAAGATATCAGCTAAATAAGTCACACAAATCTGAAGGCTGGAAAATTAACTAAATACAATTACAAACAACCTAAATTGGAACAATCACATAGATAATGTTGTGGGCAGAGCAAATCAAAGACTGTGATTCATTGGGAGAACACTTAGAAGGTGCAACAGATCTACTAAAGAGACTGCTTACACCACCCTGTTCTGGAATATTGCTGTGTGGTGTGGGATCCGCATCAGATGGGTATGACAGAAGTTCAAAGAAGGACAGCTCGTTTGGTACTATCGCGAAATAGAGGAGATAGTGCCACAGACATTATACGTGAATTGGAGTGGCAGTCATTCTTATGAAATTTCAATTACCAGTTTTCTCCTCCGAATGCGAAAACATTCTATTGGTACCCACCTACATAGGGAGACATCATCATCACGATAAAATAAGAGAAATCTGGGCTCGCACAGAAAAAATTGAAGTGCTCGTTTTTTCCCGTGTGTTGTTCAAGAGTGAAACAGTAGAGAGACAGTATGAAGGTGGTTCACTGAACCCTCTGTCAGGCACTTAATTGTGAATAGCAGAGTAGTCACATAGCTGTAGATGTAGATGAAGAAGCTGTGTATGAGGTGAGTACCACGATTGGTCACTGTCAACCGAAAGTGCAACTGGTACAACTTTTCAACATTATGTCTGGCGATGTTTAATTGCAATTTACAAGACTTTTGGCGACAATTTCTGATTGTTGATGAAACCTGGATCGATCATGATGCATCAGAGTAAAAACGGTAGTCAAACACAATCGACAAAAGGTTGATGGAAGTGCATAACAGAACGCAAAGACGATTTCGTCAGTTGCTAAGGTCATGAACACAGTTTTTTGGGCTTCCCAAGGAATAATCCACATAGATTACTTGGAAAAAGTTAGAATCACACCTGGTCCCTATTATGGTTAATTATTGGACCATTTGAAACCTGTCTTGGCTGAAAAAAGACCAAGGCCGGTATACATTAATGTGTTCTGCCACCAGGATAATGCAGCATCCCACACATCTGCGATAACAATGGAAGCATTGCTTCAACTGGGCTTTGTATTGGTTCCTCAGCAGAGCTATTCACCAGACTTAACCTCAAGTGAGTTCTTCCTGTTGCTTAAACTGCTGTTTCAGCTTGATGGGAAAAAATTTTAGTCAAATGATGAAGTGAAAGTTGCAGTCAAGGAAAATTTTACAGCATTTGGCAGAACCTATTTTCCTGATTGGATGAAACGGTTGGAGGATTGCTGGACCAAGTGTATATCACTCAAATGAAACAACATCAAGAACAAAGGAGAGCTGCTTAGGAAAAACAACTTATCTTGCTTTTTTTTTTAGAAACTTATCAAAGCACAATGCAAAATAAATAAAAATGTAATATGGCACCTCATTAACTATGCATGTATTTAAATATAACATTGTGTCAAAATTTTAAAGGAACTGGTGAAGACTTTCTGGATTATGCACAAACAAACATTTGCATCTATGTAGACAAAAATGTAAATGTTCATTCGTTTGAAATCTTAAACCTACGAAGGTTTGTCACTGACTGCTTTGAAATTTGGACCCAACATTACATTAGAATATGAGCATGTTTTTATATATCTATTTTTGTAATACATATTTCTTAACATAATATACAAATAAATACGTAATATATATAGGGGAAACATTATCACCAAAAATGTCGAAACGTTCGTGACTGATTTGATTCAGATGTTTACACAAACTCTAGTGAACATTGAGACAGATGTGGGTTATATATTATTAACATACATGCTAGACAAATAAACATATGATACATCTAATATGAAACATATCAGCGTAGAGGAAAGTTGTTTATATGGCTTATTGGATCACGATTTGAATACTGCTACAGGATCTAAATTTGAAATAAAAATAACCAAGACTTAAGATCAGTAAGAGGGGGAAAGTAGAGATGAACAGAGGGGGGGTAGAAAATTGACAAGGAAAGTAGGAAGGAGGATATTGGCAGAGAGAGGGGGCAGTAGGAGATGGTGGAGGACAGGGAGGATAATATGAAAATAGAAAAGGGGAGAACGTAATGGATAGAGAGATGATAAGAGAGAGGGGACAGGAGGAGAGGTAGAGAGAGGGGAGAAGGAGTAGATGGTGAGAAGGAAGAGGAGAAGATGGACCGAGAGAGGAGGAGGTGATTGACAGAGAGAGGAGAAAGGAGGGGGAGATGGACAGAGATAGAAGAGAAGGAGATTAGGCTGTACAGCCAATTTCCATACATGTTTTCTCTTTTCTGTCATTTACATTTAACAAGCTAGAGCCATAGCAACATGTGGTCGAGTACAGCTATCAGTTAAAATAGCTCTTTATGTGGTTCTCATTTTATCACACTAGATATTTTTAAGCCTGGAGTAATCCAGTTTAATTTACTTTCGATTTTTCGGTGCCAGACCCTATGTCACAATGATTCACATAATATCTCTAGAAAACTTCTTAGAAGCTTACCAAAGTTCTACGAACTTGACACACTACTATTTATGGGCTGTTTCTCTGCATCTGTATTCTGTATTGTCACAGCAGACATTCAAGTTTACTTTTTTTTAAAAAAAAAAGCTTCGTTCCATATAATACATTACAGGCCATTAAAATTGCTACACCAAGAAGAATTGCAGATGATAAACGAGTATTCATTGGACAAATATATTATACTAGAACTGACATGTGATTACATTTTCACGCAATTTGGGTGCATAGATCCTCAGAAATCAGTACCCAGAACAACCACGTCTGGCCGTATTAATGGCCTTGATACGCCTGGGCATTGAGTCAAACAGAGCTTGGATGGCGTGTACAGGTACAGCTGCCCATGCAGCTTCAACACGATACCACAGTTCATCAAGTGTAGTGACTGGCTTATTGTGACGAGCCAGCTGCTCGGCCACCATTGACCAGACGTTTTCAATTGGTGAGAGATCTGGAGAATGTGCTGGCCAGGACAGCAGTCGAACATTTTCTGTATCCAGAAGGGCCCGTACAGGACCTGCAACATGCGGCCGTGCATTATCCTACTGAAATGTAGGGTTCCGCAGGGATCAAATGAAGGGTGAAGCCACGGGTCACAAGACATCTGAAATGTAACATCCACTGTTCAAAGTGACGTCAATGTGAACAAGAGGTGACCGAGACGTGTAACCAAAGGCACCCCATACCATCACGCCGGGTGATACGCCAGTATGGCGATGACGAACGCACGCTTCCAATGTGCGTTCCTCGCGATGTCGCCAAACACGGATGCGACCATCATGATGCTGTAAACAGAACCTGGATTCATCCGAAAAAATGACGTTTTGCCATTCGTGCACCCAGGTTCGTCGTTGAGTACACCATCGCAGGCGCTCCTGTCTGTGATGCAGCGTCAAAGGTAACTGCTGCCATGGTCTCCGAGCTGATAGTCCATGCTGCTGCAAACGTCGTCGAACGGTTCGTGCAGATGGTTGGTGTCTTGCAAACGTCTCCATCTGTTGACTCACTGATCGAGACGTGGCTGCACGATCCGTTACAGCCATGTGGATAAGATGTCTATCATCTCGACTGCTAGTGATACGAGGCTGTTGGGATCCAGCACGGCGTTCTGTATTACCCTCCTGAACCCACCGATTGCATATTCTGCTAACAGTCATTAGATCTCGACCAACGCGAGCAGCAATTGCGCGATACGATAAACCGCAATCGCGATAGACTACAATCCGACCTTTATGAAAGTCGGAAACGTGATGGTACGCATTTCTGCTCCTTACACGAGGCATCACAACAGGGTTTGACCAGGCAACTGTTGTTTGTGTATGAATAATCGGTTGGAAACGTTCCTCATGTCAGCACGTTGTAGGTGTCGCCACCGGCGCCAACCTTGTGTGAATGCTCTGAAAAGCTAATCATTTACATGTCACAGCATCTTCTTCCTGTCACTTAAATTTCGCGTCTGTAGCACGTCATCTTCGTGGTGTAGCAATTTTAATGGCCAGTAGTGTATTTTTATCCATTGGGTTCATTTATTCCTGGCACCTGTATAGTGTAGTTTCATGTGACTGAGTGGATTTTTGATCTATGTTGAGAATTCACAGAATGAGCCTTAAACAAAATTTTTACATTATGATGAAAGGAGTGGACACGAGCTAGCGGCGGCAGATTATATGTACCTGCCGCGACAGTGTCCAAGGATTTTCCGTGATCATTTCTGGTGCAGTTCCCCTTTGCTGTCTGCAACAGTCGTTCACTTCAGTATGGGAATCTGTGTCCCAGGTTTTCAACCATCCTTCTTCAGCAGCCCATTTAGAAGGGTAGCTATTTGTCCTTTTCTACCTCCATGGTAAATTTTGTGTGGCATGGAGGTTGTTCAAGTGATTTAGGAAATCACAGTGGTGTTCCTCATCATGGCTGCCTACAATGAAGGTATCATTGACTTATGTGTACCAATACCCTACGTTTACAAGGTTCCAAATCCAATGCCTGTGCTACGAAATGTTCCATGAAGAAGTTGGCCACCACTGGACTAATGGGACTAACAATGGCGACGCCTCCATGTGTTTGTTCAATTTGCCATTCCACATGAAATAGCTCATTGAGAGATATGAATGAAAGAGCTCAGTGTCTTGCAAGAAAAAGGGACTAATGCCCACCAAGAGTCACTGAGTAGCACTATGGTAAACAAAGAAACAACATCAAAGCTGAATAGGATGTCGTTTGGTCCAAGATTTAGTTTCTTCAGCTTTTCAATGAAATGTAATGAGTGCTTTGTGTATATGTCAGTCTTTCCCACGTGCGGCTGGAGCAGAGTGGAAAAATATTTCACCAGTTTATACGTCGGTGACCCAGAAGCACTACCTATCGGTTTTAATGGAACATTATCCTTATGGATCTTTGGTATTCCACACAACAGAGATCGTAGGGCTTCTGTGTGGTACAGGTTCCTCTGTATGTCCACCGCGAGAGAAGACCCCTTGATTAACCGATTTGTAGTCCGTGCGATCCGCTGCGTCGGATCTGGGCTTAGTTCCTGGAACTGGGCTTAGTTCCCGGATCTTCTGCTCATAATTTTTGGTCTTCATTAAGACGGTTGCGTTTCCCTTATCGGCAGGGAGAACCAGTATACTGCTGTCGCTGTTAACACTCTTGACAGCTTGTAAAGCACGTCATATCTACGACAGAGTAGAACAAGCTTTTCTTCGTGAGTGAATTCATGCAACACGGAGATACTTATCAAGAAAAAATGAGTGATTTTCGGACATTTTCTATCAATTAAGTAACGGAATGCATTAATACGACAAGGATAAGATCGGCAGCATCAGGGCGTGCAGAACGAACTCGATCGCTGCACTGAGCGAGACAAGAAAAAGTTTGCAAAGTGCGGGGAGCAGATTGACAAGGCGATTCCCAGCGTGTCACACACAGTGGGCAACTTTACTGAATGACAATTGACCAAAGAAGAAGGTATGCCCTTCGAATAGGAGGGAATTTCACTATTATCCCGAGAACTATACCTATGGAGGACATCATTACTAAGACCGAAGTGGTCGTTAGGACTACCTTGTGAAGGAGCTGAGGAAATACGCACTGAAACCGCCAGGATACTGTGGCGAGCAAAACCACAGCTTCCAACCTGAAGGAAGAAGAATACCAAGCTATCAAGATTGTTAAAGCTGACAAGAGTATACTGGTAATGCGTGGTGATAAGGGAAATGCGACCGACGTAATGAAGGCCGTTGATTATCAGCTCAAGATCCAGTTCCTATTAGATCCGACGACGAATCGAAAACTAAGCGCAAATCCGACGCAACGGGTCACACGGTATACGAATCGGTTCATCAAGGCGTCTTCCTCCCGGTGGACGTATCGAGGTACCTGCATGACACAGAAGCCCTACCACCTCAGTTGTATGGATTACCAAAGATCCGTAAGAATAATCCTCCATTAAGACCGATAGTTAGCGCTTCTGGGTCACCGACGTATAAACTGGAGAAACATTTGGCCTCTCTGGTCCAGCCATATGTGGGGCAGACTGACACATCCATGTAGAACTAATTACATTTAATTGAGTAGCTGAAGAAACTAAAACTTGGACCAAACGACATCCTGTTCAGCTTTGACGTTGTTTCATTTGTTTACCAAGGTGGTACTCAGTGACTCTCTGGTGTACATTGGTCCCTTTTTCTCGCAAGACACTAAGCTCTTTCATGCATATCTCACCATGAGCTATTTCATGTGGAATGGAATTTCTACGAACAGATGGAGGCATCGCCATGGTTAGTCCCCTTAGTCCAGTGGTGGCCAACTTCTTCATGGAACATTTCGAAGCATCGGCATTAGATTTGGCACCTTGCATACCTAAGGCATTGGTATAGATACGTCAATGATACCTTCATTGTATGGAGCCATGGTAAAAAACAGCATTGTGATTTCCTAAGACACTTGAACAACCTCCATGCCAACGCAAAATATACCATGGAGGTAGAAAAGAACAAATTGCTACCCTTTCTAACTAGGCTGCTGACGAAGGATTATGAAAACCGGGGACACAGTATGTACAGAAAATCAACACACACAGGCCGATATCTGCACAAACAGTCAAATCACCAGTTGTACAGACAAGAGGCATGGTTAATATGCTCGTAACTCGACCTAGACGAATATGTGGGCTGCAGCACCTCAGGTCTAAGATGTAACACCTGGAAAGCATTGCGAGAAGCAATGGGTACTCCACCAGTTTCTTAAGAAGCATCACAGAATGAGACACTCAGCGAAGTGACATATCAGAAAAGAAAATGTCAGATACAGCCTTTCAGACACACATTCCCAGAGACACAGACAGAATCGGCCATATACTGAACGTTATAAGCCAACAAAGAAGATCAAAGAGCGTTCTCAGATCGGCAAAGGAGAAAATGGACCCACTTTCAATGTCGGGAATATAATGAATACCATGTAATGCTGAAAAGTCTATGTCGAAATGACTGGACGATCAATCCACGCCGGAATCATCGCAATTAAGCAGCATTGCAGTTTCTGGCAGTAGGAGAAATCGGCCGTGGCGGAGGACGCGCTGCATGAGACCAAACACATAGTAAAACTCGCCGATATGGAAGTTTTTGCTGTAGAGAAGAGCTAATACACTCATTTGTTCAGAGAAGGTATAGAAATATACACTACTGGTCATTAAAATTGCTACACCACGAAGATGACGTGCTACAGACGCGAAATATAACCGACAGGAAGAAGATGCTGCGAAATGCAAATGATTAGCTTTTCAGAGCATTCACACAAGGTTGGCGCCGATGGCGACACCTACAATGTGCTGACATGAGGAATGTTTCCAACCGATTTCTCATACAGCAACAGTAGTTGCCTAGTGAAACGTTGCTGTGATGCCTCGTGTAAGGAGCAGAAATGCGTACCACCACGTCTCCGACTTTGATAAAGGTCGGATTCTAGCCTATCGCGATTGCGGTTTATCGTATCGCGACATTGCTGCTCGCGTTGGTCGAGATCCAATGACTGTTAGCAGAATATGGAATCGGTGGTTTCAGGAGGGTAATACGGAACGCCGTGCTGGATCCCAACGGCCTCGTATCACTAGCAGTCGAGATGATAGACTTCTTAAGGCCGGTTCCCACTAGGGCTGCCGCGCGTCAAAACCGCGCGTCAGCGGCGTGGTTGCCATGGAAACGGCGTCAGCGGCACGGCGCGGCGGGCTCTGCGTCGCGGTTTGCCCATGTCGAACCGCTTCCGCTGCCGCGTGCCGCGCTCCAATTGCGCGCCGCCAATCACAGAACGCGCTGAGCGTGACGTCAGGTACGGAACCCGGGGCCACACGACCTTTCGCTGAACCGCTGGCGCGGCCGCGGCGGCAGCCATGAAATACTTATCATCCGATTCCACGGAAACGACTCGGTAGAAAAATTTGATTCTTGGGAATGTTACAGCCTGATATCTTCTCTCGATGAAGGACCGAATTTCTTTTCGTTATTAGTCGTGGTTACTTGCTGTATCGCATTTACGTAAACCTTTACACGAAATTTTAATGAGTGTGCAGAGGTAAAAACGCATTGCGTGGACTTTGCGTACAGTTCATTTTAGGTAATACATTATTGCATATGAAATTTAGTCAACATATCGAAATTGTTTTTAAACCTGAGAGCAGAACGATAGCTATCACCGTTCTCGAGATATTGAATGATATGTCGGCAGATGGGCTGTGCGGTGACCATGCGCGGGTCGCTTGCGACGCGACCGATACTTCGTCCTGCTCGTCGTAAACCATGTGGTTGTATCAACTGCAAATTTCGTAAACGGTTCAGAAATCGAAAAGTGCTTTTTTGCAAACGATAACTTGTAAAAAGTCATGTATTTCGTCACATGATAAATATCCAAAATCTTTTTATCTACCGAGATATGAAAGAAACTACAGTTTTTCGGAAGGGATTGATGAATTTTTTTAAACGGCATTTAATAGCATGTGGAATTAGAAGTTAAACCAAGACTAATTTACTGGTATGCCATAAGATGTAATTTGCTAAGTATCTACAGCTATTGATTATTTCCTTTGGAAGTAACAAACGTTTTTTCTTTATCCAGTGTACTTTATTGGTTCAAGACGCGTTTCGCCTTTTACTTTAAGGCATCTTCGGTGGATTCTAGAATGATTCAGTTTTGTTTTGATATGTGATACTTGTAGATTATAAAACAGTTCACATCTTTTTTACGTGAATAACTGATTACTTACAGTGAATCGAGTAATTGGCAGACATCTGCGTTTCCCCTCACCTGGTCACATGCTGGAGGTTGAACTAAAACTTAGATTATGGAACATAAGCACATTTTCATGTTCTTTTTTTTTCTTCTGTCACTAGCTGTAGACATTTTACAGAAAACACTGATTTGAAGTCGTAACTACAGTGTGTTCACCTCATATCCCTTCCTGTTTGGTTTGTTTATGTACATGTTGCCAACCTAAAGAATTATATGCTGAAAACTAATGTTTGTTTATTTCTGTTCTCCTTATATCTGTATGTGTGTGTGGCTAGCCAGTGATAGTTATAGAAAGTTGAAAGTGAATGCAGTAGTTGTCAGACAGTGGTTGAAAGATTTGGTGTTCAGCTGATTTCAGTTTTGGTTTAAATGTTTTGTGGAGGAGTGCATGGAAGAGTAAATTCACTGCTTACATTAATAGATAAAATAGTAGAATAGCATTTCAACAGATGATTATTATCAGAATACTATTACCCAACCCCGTTGTCCTCACTCTTTGATGCCTAATAATATGTCCTGTCAACTTACCCCTCTTGTAGTCAAAGTTGTGATAATTTCCTCTTCCTCCTCTATTTAATTCCGTACCTCTTCTTTAGTTACACGATCCTCATATCTTATCTTCAGCATTCTTATTGATCACCACGTTTTGAAAGCGTCCACTGTCTTCTTGACAGAACTGTTCATCGCCCACGTTTCACTTACATACAAGGCTGCACTCCGCACAAATACCGAACTCCACACAAATACCTTTGTAAAATAGTACCCAGTCATTAGAATTTATATTCGATGTGAACAAATTTTCTTTTTCAGAATGCTTTTGTTGTTATTCACAGTCTTCATTTTATATCTTCTCTACTTCTGCCTTCTCAATTACTGCTTCCCTTTCAAGTCGTTGAAGTCTTAGAAATGCAGTTTGGTTTCTGTACAAGTTGTAGATAATCTTGTGGCCCTGTGTTTTATCGATGACATCTCCAGAGTTTCAAAGAATGTTTTAATTAAGATTGTCAAAACCTTTCTCTAAACATGCAAATGCTATAAACACAGTTTCGCAGTTCTTCAGTGTGTCTACTTAGCTAAGTTGTAGGATCAGAATTGCCTTGCGTGTTCAGACATCTCACAGGAATCTAACACTGTGCTTATGTCAGTTTGTACAGCCCCTCCCCCTCTCCTCTCTACATATTCCTTCCACTTTCTAGCCTTCTCTCATTGGCTTAGTTCTGGCTTTGCCAAATGAGTTCTTGACAGTTGTTTCTTCTTTGAGCAAAGTTTTCTTTGTTCTTTCTCGTTTTTCATTCCCCTATGTTTTCCAAGAGCAAAATGGCATTGCAATTTTGGACTTTCTGTTAACGTTATATTTAGACATTTCTATTTCCGATGGCCTACTTTATTTGCTACTTTTTTATATTTTCCCTTGTGTCAAATTTAATATATCACGTTTTATCTAACGATTTCTACTGTACCTTCTTCCCGTTCACGTACTCTGCTGCATTCAACACTTCTTCTCTCAAAGATATCCATTCGTATTCTAGCGGATTCCTTCCTCTGTTTCAGTCAGTCGTTGCATTACGGTAACTTTAAAATTATCGAAAAACTGTGGGTCTTGACTTATTCAAGTTCCATTTCCTTAATTTGCTATCGTTTACAGTCTCTTTAGTTGTAAACCGCAGCTCATAACCAATAAATTATTGTAGGTTTGCGTCTGCACCAGGAAATGTCTTAGAATTTAATATCTGGTTTCGAAAACTTTGTTCCAAAAATATACTATCCTTTCATGATTCTTAAGCAAGGTGCTGGCGATGATTACATTATGCTCTGTGCGAAATTCTATCAGGTGGCTTCCACTTTCATCCCTTCCCCCAAGCCTTATTTTAAATTTTTGTCTCGCTTAACCATCTGAATAATCTCTTTTGTCGTACATTGTTTCAATGTGTTAGGAGATAGTGAACAATGAACGGTAGTCATGAAATCTGTTTATGGTGAAATGAGAAAACATGAATAATGAAATATGTGAAAGAGTACAATGTAAAAAAATGAAAAATTGGTATGTCTTCACCAACTTCGTCTTTCCTTCATGTAGGTGTAAGATATAGTTATTCAAACACACCGGTCGTTTCGGTGGGTCCCAGCCCGTACCTCAGCGGCTGTCCGTCATTGGCTACCGCTAGCGTCTGCCGCTTCCAGGTGGGAACGCCAATTCCGCGAGCCGCCGCGTCAACGCGGAAAACGCTTGCCGCTGCCGTTGCCGCACGCCGCGCTGCCGCGCTCTAGTGGGAAGCGGCCTTTAAGGCCGGTTCCCACTAGGGCTGCCGCGCGTCAAAACCGCGCGTCAGCGGCGTGGTTGCCATGGAAACGGCGTCAGCGGCACGGCGCGGCGGGCTCTGCGTCGCGGTTTGCCCATGTCGAACCGCTTCCGCTACCGCGTGACGCGCTCCAGGTGCGCGCCGCCAATCACAGAACGCGCTGAGCGTGACGTCAGGTACGGCACCCCGGGCCACACGAACTTCCTCCGAAGCGCTGGCGCGGACGCGGCGGCAGCTATGAAAAACATATCATCCGATTCTAAGGAAACTATTCGGTAGAAAAATTTGATTCTTGGGCATGTTATAGCCTGATATCTTCTCTCGATAAAGGACTGAATTTCTTTTCGTTATTCGTCGTAGTTACTTGCTGTATCGCATTTACGTAAACCTTTACACGAAATTTTAATGAGTGTGCAGAGGTGAAAACGCATTGCGTGGACTTCGCGTACAGTTCATTTTAGGTAATACATTATTGCGTATGAAATTTAGTCAACATATCGAAATTGTTTTTAAAGCTGAGAGCAGATCGATAGCTATCACAGTTCTCGAGATATTGAATGATATGTCGGCGGATGGGCTGTGCCGTGACCGACCGCGGCTCGCTCGCGACGCGACCGATACTTCGTCCTGCTCGTCGTAAACCATGTGGTTGTATCAACCGCAAATTTCGTAAACGTTTCAAGAAATCGAAACGTGTGTTTTTGCAAACGATAACTTGTGAAAAGTCATGTATTTCGTCGCATGATAAATATCCTAAATCTGTTTATCTACCGAGATATGAAAGTAACTACAGTTTTTCAGAAGGGATAGATGAATTTTTTTAAACGGCATTAATAGCATGTCGAATGAGAAGTTAAACCGAAACTAATTTGCTGGTATGTCATAAGATGTAATTTACTAAATATGTAGAGCTACTGATTATTTCCTTTCTTTTTTCTTTATCCAGTCTACTTTACTGATTCAAGACGCGTTTCGCCTTTTACTTTAAGGCATCTTCGGTGGAATCTAGAATGATTCAGTTTTGTTTTGATATGTGATACTTGCAGATTATAAAACAGTTCACATCTTTTTTTACGTGAATGACTGATTATTTTCAGTGAATCGAGTTTTTGGCGGACATATACGTTTCCCCTCACCTGGTCACATGCTGGAGGTTGAACTAAAACTTAGATTATGGAACATAAGCACATTTTCATGTTCGCTCTTTTTTCTTCTGTCACTAGCAGTAGACGTTTTACTGAAAACTCTGATTTGACGTCGTAACTACAGTGTGTTCACCTCATGTCCCTTCCTGTCTGGTTTGTTTATGTACATGTTGCCAACCTAAAGAATTATATGCTGAAAACTAATGTTTGTTTATTTTCGTTCTCCTTATATCTGTATGTGCGTGTGGCTAGCCGGTGATAGTTATAGAAAGTTGGAAGTGAATCCAGTAGTTGTCAGACAGTGGTTGAAAGATTTGGTGTTCAGCTGATTTCAGTTTTGGTTTAAATGTTTTGTGGAGGAGTGCATGGAAGAGTAAATTCACTGCATACATTAACAGATAAAATAGTAGAATAGTATTTCAACAGATGATTATTATCAGAATAGTATCAACCAACCCCTTTGTCCTCACTCTTTGACGCCCCATAATATGTCCTGTCAACTAACCCCCATTGTTGTCAAAGTTGTGCCGTAATTTCCTCTTCCTCCTCTATTTAATTCCGTACCTCTTCTTTAGTCACACGATCCTCGTATCTAATGTTCAGCATTCTTATGAATCACCACGTTTTGAAAGCGTCTATTGTCTTTTTGACAGAACTGTTCATCATCCACGTTTCACTTACGTACAAGGCTGCACTCCACAAAAATACCTTTGTAAAATAGTATCCAACCATTAGAATTTATATTCGGCATGAACAAATTTTCTTTTTCAGAACGCTTTTCTTGCTATTGACAGTCTTCAGTCGGGTTTGCGTCTGCATCAGGAAATGCCTTACAACTTAAAATCTGGTTTCGAAAACTGTTCGAAATATATATTATTCTTTCGTGATTCTTAAGCAAGGTGCTGGCGATGATTACATTATGCTCTGTGGAAAATTATATCAGGTGGCTTCCACTTTCATCCCTTCCCCCTAGCCTTTGTGTTCTTACTGTTTCGTGTACCTGCTACCGTATCACATTTTAAATTTTTGTCTCGCTTAACTATCTGAATAATTTCTTTTGTCGTACATTGTTTCAATGTGTTAGGAGATAGTGAACAATCGTGAACGGTAGTCATGCAATCTGTTCATGGTGAAATGAGAAAACATGAATAATGAAATATGTGAAAGACTGCATTGTACATAAAATGAAAAATTGGTATGTCTTCACCCAACTTCGTCTTTCCTTCATGTAGGTGTAAGATATAGTTAATCAAACGCACCGCGCGTTTCGGTGGGTCCCACCCCGTACCTCAGTGGCTGTCCGTCATTGGCTACCGCTAACGTCTGCCGCTTCCAGGTGGGAACGCCAATTCCGCGAGCCGCCGCGTCAACGCAGAAAACGCTTGCCGCTGCCATTGCCGCACGCCGCGCTGCCGTGCTCTAGTGGGAACCGGCCTTTATCCACATGGCTGTAACGGATCATGCAGCCACGTCTCGATCAGTGAGTCAACAGATGGAGACGTTTGCAAGACACCAACCATCTGCACGAACCGTTCGACGACGTTTGCAGCAGCATGGACTATCAGCTCGGAGACCATGGCAGCAGTTACCTTTGACGCTGCATCACAGACAGGAGCGCCTGCGATGGTGTACTCAACGACGAACCTGGGTGCACGAATGGCAAAACGTCATTTTTTCGGATGAATCCAGGTTCTGTTTACAGCATCATGATGGTCGCATCCGCGTTTGGCGACATCGCGAGGAACGCACATTGGAAGCGTGCGTTCGTCATCGCCATACTGGCGTATCACCCGGCGTGATGGTATGGGGTGCCTTTGGTTACACGTCTCGGTCACCTCTTGTTCGCATTGACGTCACTTTGAACAGTGGATGTTACATTTCAGATGTCTTACGACCCGTGGCTTCACCCTTCATTTGATCCCTGCGGAACCCTACATTTCAGCAGTATAATGCACAGACGCATGTTGCAGGTCCTGTACGGGCCCTTCTGGATACAGAAAATGTTCGACTGCTGCCCTCGCCAGCACATTCTCCAGATCTCTCACCAACTGAAAAAGTCTGGTCAATGGTGGCCGAGCAACTGGCTCGTCACAATAAGCCAGTCACTACTCTTGATGAACTGTGGTATCGTGTTGAAGCTGCATGGGCAGCTGTACCTGTACACGCCATCCAAGCTCTGTTTGACTCAATGCCCAGGCGTATCAAGGTCATTAATACGGCCAGACGTGGGTTGTCCTGGGTACTGATTTCTGAGGATCTATGCACCCAAACTGCGTGAAAATGTAATCACATGTCAGTTCTAGTGTAATATATTTGTCCAATGAATACTCGTTTATTATCTGCAATTCTTGTTGGTGTAGCAGTTTTAATGGCCAGTAGTGCATAAATTTTAAATAGCTGGTACATGGAAGAAGAAAGTCTCAAGGTGAACGAACCCTGGATTCCCATGCTGAAGTGAACGGCTGTTGCAGACAGAAAAGGGGAACTGCACCGGAATTGATCACGGAAAAGCTCTTGACATTGGCGCGGCAGGTCCATATAATCTGCCGCCGCTAGCTCGTGTCCAGTCCACAACCAGCAATGGAAGGTAAATCTTTACAGTGCCAGCCACTCACGCTGGCGAAAGGTCAGAAAATCATCAGACTAATATCAGCTGAAGAGCCCAAGACGCAAGCCAAATGGCAGCTTGTCAACAACTGGTCACGAAAGCCTTAATAATTCTGAAGGAAGATTTATCGATTAAGTAGGAGAATTGATGTTGGGAGTAATCATCAATATAGTGTATGTAATTAGTGGAACAAAAACTGAAATGGCCTCTGAAATTTATTATCATTTATCCAGTACAGAAAACATTGGATGGAAAATTAACGACGACACAGAATGCGAAAATAATGAGAATGATGGTGATGATGATAAGGGAGAAGAAGATGATATGGAACAACGAAAAAGATGACAAAAGTTTCAGAAAAAATTTAAATTTTCATAGAATTTTTTTTACATTAA